>NW_022986297.1:0-140000 GCF_902500255.1 Thalassophryne amazonica
ACAGTACACACAGTACACAACACAGTACACAGCATAGTACACACACTACACAACACAGTACACACAGTACACAGCACAGTACACAACACAGTACACACACTACACAACACAGTACACACAGTACACACCACAGTACACAACACAGTACACACAGTACACAACACAGTACACGCAATACACAGCACAGTACACACAGTACACACCACAGTACACACAGTACACAGCACAGTACACACAATACACAGCACAGTACACACAGTACACAGCACAGTACACACAATACACAACACAGTACACACAGTACACAGCACAGTACACACAATACACAGCACAGTACACACAGTACACAGCACAATACACACAATAGACAGCACAGTACACACAATACACAGCACAGTACACACAGTACACAGCACAATACACAGCACAGTACACACAATACACAGCATAATACACACAATAGACAGCACAGTACACACAATACACAACACAGTACACACAGTACACAACACAGTAGACTACACAGTACACACAATACACAACACAGTACACAGCACAGTACACACAATACACAGTAAACACAATACACAACACAGTACACACAGTACACAGCACAGTACACACAATAGCCAACACAGTACACACAGTACACAGCACAGTAAACACAATTCACAACACAGTAGACTACACAGTACACACAATACACAACACAGTACACACAATACACAACACAATACACACAGCACAGTACACACAATACACAACACAGTACACACAGTACACAGCACAGTAGACTACACAGTACACACAATACACAACACAGTACACACAATACACAACACAATACACAGTAAACACAATACACAACACAGTACACACAATAGACAACACAGTACACAACATTACACAACACAGTACACACAGTACACAACACAGTACACACAGTACACAGTAAACACAATACACAACACAGTACACACAATAGACAACACAGTACACACAATACACAACACAGTACACACAGTACACAACACAGTAGACTACACAGTACACACAATACACAACACAGTACACACAATATACAACCTAGTACACACAATACACAGTAAACACAATACACAACACAGTACACACAATACACAGTAAACACAATACACAACACAGTACACACAGTACACAGCACAGTATACACAATACACAACACAGTACACAACACAGTACACACAATACACAGCACAGTGCATAGTACACACAATACACAACACAGTACACAAAGTACACAACACAGTACTCACAATACACAGCACATAATACACAGCACAGTACACATAATACACAACAGTACACACAATACACAACACAGTACACACAATACACAGCACAGTACACATACTGCACATAGTGCACAGTACACAACACAGTACACACAATACACAACACAGTACACATACTGCACATATTGCACAGTACACAACACAGTACACACAATACACAACACAGTACACATACTGCACAGTACACACAATACACAACACAGTATACATACTGCACATAGTGCACAGTACACAACACAGTACACACAGTACACAACACAGTACACATACTGCACATAGTGCACAGTACACAACACAGTACACACAGTACACAACACAGTACACATACTGCACATAGTGCACAGTACACACAATACACAACACAGTACACATACTGCACATTGTGCACAGTACACAACACAGTACACACAGTACACAACACAGTACACATACTGCATATATTGCACAGTACACAACACAGTACACACAATACACAACACAGTACACATACTGCACATAGTGCACAGTACACAACACAGTACACACAGTACACAACACAGTACACATACTGCACATATTGCACAGTACACAACACAGTACACAAACTGCACATAGTGCACAGTACACAACACAGTACACACAATGCACATCACAGTACACATACTGCACAGTACACAACACAGTACACATACTGCACATAGTGCACAGAACACAACACAGTACACAGAATACACATAGTACACAAAGCAGTACACACAGTACACAACACAGTACACATACTGCACATAGTGCACAGTACACAACACAGTACACACAGTACACAACACAGTACACATAGTGCACAGTACACACAATACACAACACAGTACACACAGTACACAGCACAGTACACACAATACACAACACAGTACACACAGTACACAACACAGTAGACTACACAGTACACACAATACACAACACAGTACACACAATATACAACCTAGTACACACAATACACAGTAAACACAATACACAACACAGTACACACAATACACAGTAAACACAATACACAACACAGTACACACAGTACACAGCACAGTATACACAATACACAACACAGTACACAACACAGTACACACAATACACAGCACAGTGCATAGTACACACAATACACAACACAGTACACAAAGTACACAACACAGTACTCACAATACACAGCACATTACACACAATACACAGCACATAATACACAGCACAGTACACATAATACACAACAGTACACACAATACACAACACAGTACACACAATACACAGCACAGTACACATACTGCACATAGTGCACAGTACACAACACAGTACACACAATACACAACACAGTACACATACTGCACATATTGCACAGTACACAACACAGTACACACAATACACAACACAGTACACATACTGCACAGTACACACAATACACAACACAGTATACATACTGCACATAGTGCACAGTACACAACACAGTACACACAGTACACAACACAGTACACATACTGCACATAGTGCACAGTACACAACACAGTGCACACAGTACACAACACAGTACACATACTGCACATAGTGCACAGTACACACAATACACAACACAGTACACATACTGCACATTGTGCACAGTACACAACACAGTACACACAGTACACAACACAGTACACATACTGCATATATTGCACAGTACACAACACAGTACACACAATACACAACACAGTACACATACTGCACATAGTGCACAGTACACAACACAGTACACACAGTACACAACACAGTACACATACTGCACATATTGCACAGTACACAACACAGTACACAAACTGCACATAGTGCACAGTACACAACACAGTACACACAATACACATCACAGTACACATACTGCACAGTACACAACACAGTACACATACTGCACATAGTGCACAGAACACAACACAGTACACAGAATACACATAGTACACAAAGCAGTACACACAGTACACAACACAGTACACATACTGCACATAGTGCACAGTACACAACACAGTACACACAGTACACAACACAGTACACATACTGCACATAGTGCACAGTACACACAATACACAACACAGTACACATACTGCACATTGTGCACAGTACACAACACAGTACACACAGTACACAACACAGTACACATACTGCATATATTGCACAGTACACAACACAGTACACACAATACACAACACAGTACACATACTGCACATAGTGCACAGTACACAACACAGTACACACAGTACACAACACAGTACACATACTGCACATATTGCACAGTACACAACACAGTACACAAACTGCACATAGTGCACAGTACACAACACAGTACACACAATACACATCACAGTACACATACTGCACAGTACACAACACAGTACACATACTGCACATAGTGCACAGAACACAACACAGTACACAGAATACACATAGTACACAAAGCAGTACACACAGTTCACACGGTACACGGTATAAAGACAATCCTGCGTGATTTATACTTCAGGGAACAATGGAACACAGCAGGAATCATAAATTGGCGTCAGGTAACGTCGTCTTGTGAGGATGTGGCTTCCAGTCACGTTGAGAACCTTCCTGTTGCTCTGAGTTGCGCTGAAACCACTTAATTTCTGCATCAAGCTCAGGACGCAGAAAAAAAAAATTAAACATGTTTAATTTTTGGCATCCGATTCTCTTCGTCCTTTGCGTCCCTCGCGTCCCTCGCGTGTAGCTACATCGTCTCGGCACTGGGATTCCACGTGGCGTCATGACGCCGCACGACGTGACGCCGCACGACGTAACTCGAAGCGGCCCTGGTGTGAAAGGGACTTAAGGTGACTCTTGATCTCTAGTTTTGCCACAGTGTTGAAACCAGGTTGTAAAATGTTTTAACAGCTGATTCTATGGCTTCACCTTCTTGTGTCTCAGGTTCCTGTTCGCGGTGGGACAGCGGGTTTGGAAACAGTGGAAGCGAAGATATTTTGTTCTTGTTCAGGTAAATGTGAACTTTATTGAAAATTGGTTATGAAACATGTCGGTGGCGTCATTTTGACTTTTAATAACAACAAAACGTCTGAGGAGCCTGGAAATACGAGGTCTGTCAATAAAGTATAGGTCCTTTTTATTTTTTTTAAAAACTATATGGATTTCATTCATATGTTTTTTACGTCAGACATGCTTGAACCCTCGTGCGCATGCGTGAGTTTTTCCACGCCTGTCGGTGACGTCATTCGCCTGTGAGCACTCCTTGTGGGAGGAGTTGTCCAGCCCCTCGTCGGAATTCCTTTGTCTGAGAAGTTGCTGAGAGACTGGCGCTTTGTTTGATCAAACTTTTTTCTAAACCTGTGAGGCACATCGAAGTGGACACGGTTCGAAAAATTAAGCTGGTTTTCGGTGAAAATTTTAACGGCTGATGAGAGATTTTGAGGTGATACTGTCGCTTTAAGGACTTCCCACGGAGCGAGACGTCGCTCAGCGCTCCCAGGCGCCGTCGTCAGCCTGTTTCAAGCTGAAAACCTCCACATTTCAGGCTCTATTGATCCAGGACGTCGTGAGAGAACAGAGAAGTTTCAGAAGAAGTCGGTTTCAGCATTTTATCCGGATATTCCACTGTTAAAGGAGATTTTTTTAATGAAAGACGTGCGGGCGGATTGCAGCGTCGGCTCGCAGCCGCCGCGACGCTCCGCCACAGGAAAAACACCTCTGTTGGAAGCCTTAAGGACAAGTTGGAACATGTCCAGCTGTTAAACAATTTCTCAGATACTCACTCCACTGAAAGCCATCAAAAGCCGCCTGGATTTTACAAATGGTTATCAACACGGAGGTGTTTTTCCTGTGCCGCCGCACTGCGCCGGCTGCGCCCCGACGCGCGGACCCGTCCGCACGGACCCGTCCGCGCGTCTTTCATTAAAAAAATCTCCTTTAACAGTGGAATATCCAGATAAAATGCTGAAACCGACTTCTTCTGAAACTTCTCTGTTCTCTCACGACGTCCTGGATCAATAGAGCCTGAAATGTGGAGGTTTTCAGCTTGAAACAGGCTGACGACGGCGCCTGAGAGTGCTGCGTGACATCCCGCTCTGTGGGAAGTCCTTAAAGCGACAGTATCACCTCAAAATCTCTCATCAGCCGTTAAAATCTTCACCGAAAACCAGCTTAATTTTTCGAACCGTGTCCACTTCGATGTGTCTCACAGGTTTAGAAAAAAGTTTGATCAAACAAAGCGCCAGTCTCTCAGCAACTTCTCAGACAAAGGAATTCCGACGAGGGGCTGGACGACTCCTCCCACAAGGAGTGCTCAAAGTCAAATGACGTCACCGACAGGCGTGGAAAAACTCACGCATGCGCACGAGGGTTCAAGCATGTCTGACGTAAAAACATATGAATGAAATCCATATAGTTTTTGAAAAAAATAAAAAGGACCTATACTTTATTGACAGACCTCGTAGTTTAAAAATTAAACCATGTTGCTGAGCTGTGCTCACAGCCAGGGGGCGCTCACATCAACATCTATCAGGTGAACAATTAGAAATTAACAACATGTGAACAGGGTGTTTTAACGTATAAACACGTCCCACAATGTTTATGTTTTTAATGTTTTATGACCTTAAAATTCTTTATCTAAACAGTTAAAATGTTATTTCAAGTGAAAAGTAATGATGTAAGTATTAGTTTAACTTTGAAAAGAACTGGACTCAGTGTGGAATAAAGATAAACGTACAGGAGCAGACAGGTGAGGGAAGCTACCAACACAAGTCACAGTGAAACAAAAGGATTTGTGTTTATTTATTTGACAAGCTGAGGTTCATCAGATTTTTATCATCAGAATGTTTCACATTTTGTCAAGAAAATTTTCAAATTTCTCATCATCTGCTTCTCATTTTTCTTCATTTTGCAGTTTGTTTTCAGGTACTATGTGTACTGTTTTGTGTACTATGTGTCCTGTGTTGTGTACTGTGTGTACTGTTTTGTTTTCAGGTAGTCAAGTTAAAAAAAGATCAGAAATAATCCTTTTCATCTGTTCACAACCAATAGCAACTCTTTTTTTATGTTTAAGTTTTTATGGCACACGAAGCGTAATTTCATGAGACGGTCTCATGAGCAGTGTTGCCACAGTTACTTTGAAAAAGTAATCCAATTACTGATTACTGATTACTCCTTGAAAAAGTAACTTAGTTACTTTACTGATTACTCAATTGTAAAAGTAACTAAGTTAGATTACTAGTTACTTTTTAAGTTACTTTTCCCAGCTGCCGACAACAACCCTCTGCCACCTCAACATGACAATGATACCTGTTTTGCCAAAACTTACTTTATAGTCACCCTTTCTTGACTTCAATGAAAATAAATACTTGTTTTATAAAAAGTAAAATAAAGACCTCTTTCTTGACCTCATATTTAACTGTTGACAGCACTGTAACAGTAAAACTTGCAATTTCGAACCTACATTGTTTATAAATGTAACTATTAAATTAATTGTAGCATTTTTCTAACATTTAAATTCTCTCTAAATATTTTACTTGTAGAAATTAATATTATTTTAAGTAGTATTAGTAGTTGTAGTAAAAAAAGGCTTCAAAACTGGACCTTTAATCTAGGGGTGTTGTGGGGGGGCACATCCCTGCCCCACGCCCCCATTCCATCTGGATTCGCCCCTACTTTGGCGTTTGAGCACAAAGAATGGATAACATTTATTTATGCAGAAAACGTGACCAGATTTACAGGTAAGAAAGTTTTATTGAGTTTAGGTGCATTTGAGTGGAAAATAGTGTTAGTTGTTGACGCGTCGCGGAGGATCAGCTGTTTTTAACGTGCAGATACGAAGCGGCTCAGCTCAGCTCTAAATAAAGGAGGAAAAATGTCTTTGTAAAGCTCAGTGCAGGTGTGCTGATCACCGTGCTTTAAGAGACGACGAGTCGAGCAGCTGCAAAAAACCGCGGATGAAAAGCTCACAGCTCACTTAAAGTGTGTAGTTCAGTCGAACCCCGACCTCCTGCCCACAGACCAAGTTTAATGCTGCTATCGACCCACAATGAAAAATAATAGTAACGCACAGTGACATGGAGAAGTAACTTTAATCTGATTACAGATTTGGAAAGATTAACGCGTTAGATTACTCGTTACTAAAAAAAAGTGGTCAGATTAGAGTAACGCGTTACCGGCATCACTGCTCATGAGTTACTGCTGTGATCAGAATTACTCCTCCTTAGGTCGAAATCTGCAAATAAGGTTTAAAATAATGAAAACTCTTTAACAAGCTCCACAAAAAACAGCAGGGTGTTTGTTTACTTTGAAACACTTTAATTTCATTTGAAGTTTAAACAGCAAATAAGCATAATGTGTGTTTTTGGCGCCGCCCTGCAGGTGAGTCAGTACACCTTCGCCATGTGCCGCTACAGAGAGAAGAAGGCGGAGCCTCAGGAGCTGATGCAGCTGGAAGGCTACACAGTGGATTACTGCGACCCCCAGCCAGGTACTGCAAACACACGAGTACTGTCAGAGGTACTGCAAACACACAAGTACTGTCAGAGGGACTGCAAACACACAAGTACTATCAGAGGGACTGCAAACACACAAGTACTATTAGAAGTACTGCAAACACGCAAGTACTATGAGAGGGACTGCAAACACACAAGTACTGTCAGAGGGACTGCAAACACACAAGTACTGTCAGAGGGACTGCAAACACACAAGTACTATCAGAAGTACTGCAAGTACTATTAGAAGTACTGCAAACACACAAGTACTATCAGAGGGACTGCAAACACGCAAGTACTATTAGAAGTACTGCAAACACGCAAGTACTATGAGAGGGACTGCAAACACACAAGTACTGTCAGAGGGACTGCAAACACACAAGTACTGTCAGAGGTACTGCAAACACACAAGTACTATCAGAAGTACTGCAAGTACTATTAGAAGTACTGCAAACACGCAAGTACTATCAGAGGGACTGCAAACACAAGAGTACTATTAGAAGTACTGCAAACACGCAAGTACTATTAGAAGTACTGCAAACACGCAAGTACTATCAGAGGGACTGCAAACACGCAAGTACTATTAGAAGTACTGCAAACACGCAAGTACTATCAGAGGGTCTGCAAACACAAGAGTATTATCAGAAGTACTGCAAACACGCAAGTACTATTAGAAGTACTGCAAACACACGAGTACTGTCAGAGGGACTGCAAGTGCATGGGTCCTATTGGAGGTACTGCAAACATAAGAGTACTGTCAGAGATACTGCATGTCTGTGTTATTGATCAGTAAAAGTCAGAGCATTAACGTGTTTTTTTTTTTTCTTTTTCGTAAACGTCGGCAGGCCTGCAGGGCGGCCGCGTCTTCTTCAACGCGGTGAAGGAGGGCGACCTGGTGGTGTTCGCCTGTGACGACGACCAGGACCGGGTGATGTGGGTCCAGGCTATGTACCGAGCCACCGGCCAGTCCTACAAACCTGTGGCTCCGCCTCAGAACAAACCCGCAGACTGCCGAGGAGGAAACCACAAACCCACCTCGCCCATCAGTACGTCAAACCCCACAACGCGCCATCGCACACTTTAGTTTTTATTATGTCACCGTTTCTGGGTTCAAACTGTTTCAGCTGTTTTCACAACCTCACCTGAAGGGGGCAGCATTTGGTGCTCATACATCACAAATTAAGCAGACCAATCACAGCTACAGTGGGTGTGGCTTGAGGACTAGGTCAGGCTTTTACAGAACCATTTATTTTTACAAATTTCTACATAAGCAACAGTGACCTCTGGTGGCCACCAGGGTGCTGCAGTGACCAGCGAGGCTTCACGAGCAGCCTGATTGGCCAGCTTGTCTTTATTTTATTTTGTGTGTTAAAAACTGTCAACATAGAGCGAAGTCTTTGAACCCGTCATCAGCCGAACCTTAAATTTCATGGCTGAATATGAAAGCGTTGGAGAACATTCTGAAAAGGCACCGATGCTTCTTAAAGTCAAGACGCGTTTAACGAACAAGTGTTCACATGATCAGAAAAGTACTTTTGATAAAACTGCAAATCTTATTTGTTCACTTTAAGCTTCATCTTTTTAAAAATGGTCTTTCATTTTTTTCATCTTTTGTCCTTTTCTCTTTACTTCTCTTCATTTCTGTTTTTTCTTCATTTGATCTTTCTTGCCTTCATTTCATTTCTTTTCCTTTATCATATTCCTTTTTGTATTCTTTTGTTTTTCTTTAATTTTCTGCCTCTTATTTTCTTCCTGTTCTCTTCTTCATGCCAAGTTTTTTTTAAGTCTTTCCTCTTTTTTTCCATCTTACGAGGTCTGTTAGAAAAGTATCCGACCTTTTTATTTTTTTCAAAAACCTGATGGATTTGAATCACGTGTGTTTGCATGAGCAAACCTTGAACCTTCGTGCGCATGCGTGATTTTTTTCACGCCTGTCGGTTGCGTCATTTGCTTGTAAGCAGCCTTTGTGTGAGGATGGGTGGAGTCTCTTGTCGTTTTTTCTTTGCAAGGAAAATGGCGAAACGACTGGAGCAGCACGACTGCATCAAATTCTGCCACAAACTGGGCGACAACCAGGTGGAAACCATTCGGATTATTCAAACGGCTTTCGGTGACGATCCTCTGGGCATCACACAGATTAAGGAGCGGTACAACCGGTTTAAAGACGGCCGCACAGTGGTGGAGAGCGAGCCACGCTCCACTCGGCCATCAACATGCTGAAACGACCAGATCATTTCCAAAGTGAACGCTGTGATGATGTGGGACCGTCGTGTGATTATCCGAGAAATTGTGGAAGAGGTGGACATCAGCAGTTTTTCAGCACATTCCACTGTGACAGAAGATTTGGCCATGAAAAGAGTTGCAGTGAAATTCATCGGCACGAAGCTGATGGTGCAGCAACAGCGCCTCTGTGATGAAGTCTCACAGGACATGTTGGGACATGCCCAGCTCATCAAGCATTTCTTGGATAGTTACACAACTGAAAAGCCACCAAAAGCCGTCTGAATCTTCTGAATGGTTGATGAGCTGGGCATGTCACAACATGTCCTGTGAGACTTCATCACAGAGGCGCTGTTGCTGCGCCATCGGCTTCGTGCCAATGAATTTCCCCACATCACATGTGGTCCCACATCACCACAGCGTTCACTTTGGAAATGATCCGGTCGTTTCAGCGTGTTGATGCCGATCGGAGCGTGGCTCGCTCTCCACCATTGTGCGGCCGTCTTTAAACCGGTTGTACCGCTCCTTAATCTGTGTGATGCCCAGAGAATCGTCACCGGAAGCCGTCTGAATAATCCGAATGGTTTCCACCTGGTTGTCGCCCAGTTTGTGGCAAAATTTGATGCAGTTGCGCTGCTCCAGTCGTCCCGCCATTTCCTTGCAAAGAATAAACAACGAGAGACTCCACCCATCCTCACACAAAGGCTGCTTACAAGCAAATGACGCAATCGACAGGCGTGAAAAAAATCACGCATGCACACAAAGGTTCAAGATTGGCTCATGCAAGCACACGTGATTCAAATCCATCAGGTTTTTGAAAAAAATAAAAAGGTCTGATGCTTTTCTAACAGACCTCGTATAGCTTGTTTTATATTCCTTTTATTTGTCCGCTTTCTTTTTTCTTTTCCTTTTTCCTTACACCCCGTTTTCTTTTCCTTTCTTTATTTTTTCCTGCTTTCTGTTTTTCTTATACCTTGTTTTCTTTTCCTTTCTTTTTCTTTTCTTTTATTCCCATCTTCTATCTTGTTCTGTCCATCCATGTTCTGTTCCCACTTGCTCTAGTTCAGGGTCACGGGGGGAAGCTGGAGTGTGTCCCAGCAGTCAGAGGGCGTGAGATGGGTGACACCCTGGACAGGATGCCAGTCTGTCACAGCATACCCTGTTTTCTTTTCCTTTTCATTCCTTTCCATCTTATATCTTGTTTTATTTTCCTTTCTTTTTTTCTTGTCCTTCTTTTTCTTTTCCCTTTCTTTTTCGTGCTTCCGCATGTGCTCGGCATTCCCGCTCATTTTATTTGCCGTTCCCTGGACGGGTATTGTAGCTTGAAGAGCATCACGCTGGGAGCTGATTACCGCTCACCGTCACCGCTCGTTAGCGTGTAATGGAATAGATTGATGGTTTAATGGCCGGAGGTGATGACACGGCGTCTGCAGCAGGAAGTGGAGCCGAGCGCTAAGTGACAGGAAGTCGCTGAACCTGTCTTCATCTGTGCGCCCTGCAGGTGTTTTCTATAAAAAGGAGCCCGAGGTTAAATTGTCGTAGTCGCGCAGTAAGCACGCGCACAGCGAACAGCTGGTTGGGCTGTGTGTATTTCCTGGAAACAGGTTTGTTTTGTCAGACGAGTCGTTTTGAACGTTAATGAATTGTTTTCTCAACCCCAGCAGAGAATCTTTTTTCTTCTTCTTGTTTTTCTTTGTTTCTCAATTGATGGGTGTTGCCAACAAATAAAACGAAAAAGCTGTTTTGTGCTTTAAATCGGTGACTTTCACGTTATCGGTTTGTTGTTCTGCAGAACCTCAACTCTTTGACTTGTTTTATTTTAGCCCTTTTTCTTATTCTAGAAATGTATATTAAAAAATCAAAGTATTAAATCAAACTGAAATTTGTCACTACCTTGTTTTTTTTTTTTTTTATCAAGTCAAAAAGTAAAGAACACAAAGTCGCACTTGTGTGTAATTTGTATTATTAGTTTAGTCAGTGAACCAGTTGGTTCTCTGTCTGGATGGTTGCCATCCACAACCTGTGGCAGTTCCGTAGTGCACCAGATCTGCTGTGGCTGACTAAATGTGCCCTCACATGGAGATTTGGGTAAACAGGATGCTGGTGGTAAATCTGTAAGGTTTATTAATCACGGTGTCTATTTTCAGGGCAAGATCCTGGTGGTGAAATTGAGAACTGCAGTTATAAAACAAATCAAATCAAATCAATTTTATTTATATAGCGCCAAATCACAACAAACAGTTGCCCCAAGGCGCTTTATATTTTAAGGCAAAGGCCATACAACAATTACAGAAAAACCCCAACGGTCAAAACAACCCCCTGTGAGCAAGCACTTGGCGACAGTGGGAAGGAAAAACTCCCTTTTAACAGGAAGAAACATCCAGCAGAACCAGGCTCAGAGAGGGGCAGTCTTCTGCTGGGACTGGTTGGGGCTGAGGGAGAGAACCAGGAAAAAGACATGCTGTGGAGGGGAGCAGAGATCGATCACTAATGATTAAAAGCAGAGTGGTGCATACAACAAAGGAGTCAGAGTGACACAACTTCACATGCTCACGACACCACACAATAATCCAATATGAATAAAGTTAATTTAAATTTAAATTCAGATCAAATATCTAAGGCGGTCTGGTTTGGGGAATTGCACTTTGAAAATTCGCCACAAAATAGCGCTTCAAATAGATTCTGCCATGATTAGTAGGTCTTATAGGCGCCTCCCTTTTTCCACTCGGGACCGCTGCAGCAGGTTGGAGGTGGATCTGTGGATCTGCATGTGGATTTGGCACCCTGGAACCTTTTACACTGGGAACCGTGGCAGTAACTGCACATCCACCGCGCTGCCGCTTAAAATTGCTTTCATAAAATATTTCAGGTTTTTAATGTAGTTTGTTGTCTCTTTGTGTTGAAATGGAACTAAAACCTCTTTGATCCTCTGATGTCACACGAACCAGCGTTGAAATGAAACACTTGGAAATGAACTCTGATCGGTTGATCTTCCTGTTCTGGTCGTCCTCCTGCTTCTTCTTCTGTCTCTTTGAAGACGCAGGTGCTCAGTTTAACGTGATGAGCGAGTGCTCGTGTCCGACCTGTCCTGCCGTTTTAACCTCTGTGGCTTTCAGCGCCGCCCTGACATGCAGCAGAACAGATGAGGACGCCACCACCAGCACCGGCGTCTCCGGGTTTGTCGTTTTGAGGCCTCTGATGGACGCTGACGGACACGACTACACTCATCTTTGTCCCCGCTCGCCCTGACATCATCACTGCCAGGTCGCCATGCTCCAGCAGGCAGATGGAGTCACGTCCGTGTTCATCGTGCACCTGAAACTGAAACGCTGCCGTCTACATCAATAACTTGCCACCAGCCGCCGCCGCCACTCACTCAGGATGTCACATAGATGTGAGTGTTGCTGTGACGATACCAGTGGAGCACAAACAAGACGGACGTGAATAGATTGAGTGCAGAACACTTCCCCCGTCCTCATTACGCACCCAGACGTCTTCTGTCCAGTGCGTCTCCGTACGCCCAAATAAACGACTTTGTGGGATTTTTTAGAAAAAAGTTGTTCACACATTTTTTTTTCCCCCACAGCATCTCATTTACACTCTGAATTCACAAAAGCAGAACGACATCAGTCAGGCAGCTGGGAGTGGACATTATTGAGCTTTGTGATGTCATAAGGTCAGAATGCTACAGGGGGTCCAGATCACCGTCCACATGGGCCCATGGAATCGAGTCCTCCACGACTAGGAGATGGTTTGTCCGTCTGCAGATACCTGACCTCTGTTCTCCTGTCAGTCACTCAAAATACATCTGACAAAAACTCCCCCCCCAAAAAAAAAACAAACAAAAAAAAACTATTTTAGTCTCTCATCCACATCTGAGACCATCTTAGTGTTTTTGAGGAGACAGTTCAGTTTAACACTTAAATCACATTCAGCTCTTCAGTCGTCCGCGTGCTGCCTTGTACAATACTTGGTGGCTTCCCTCACTTGTCTGCTTCCTGTTGGGATGCTCACTTTATGAGGAAATAGTTGTTTTTGGATAATTTTGCATAAAAAATTTAGCTCTTTATTCCACAGCAGCAAAGAATCATGCTGCCTATGATGGCTACAATACTTGGTGGCTTCCCTCAGCAGAACTGCTATATTTAGGATGAATATTTGTGAGTGTAACAGGAAGACTGCCCAGAGACACTGTGGTCACAAAGATCACATGTCCTACCCGTGTGTAGGAAAGGACGAGGTGAAGGACGGCACAGAGGCCCTGACCGTGGCAGCACAACAACAGGAACTATGGGAACTGATGAACTTGATGAGATTTGATCTGTTGATTCCATTGATGAGGTTATTTTTTGATTCCCTTATCAATTCGTGATGATTTGTCTCTGGAGCACTGAAGGCCTGCAGAGGTTTTCAGCATCAGTGTGGCGGTGATCTTGGTTGCTTGACGCAGTTTGATGTCATGGAGCTGTTAGAAAACAGGCCGGCATTGAACCGATGACGTCCGACACACGACTGTGATGGACTGAAAAATTTGGAACCAGTTCTTAATTCCAGTTCTGAACAGGCACTTGGTACCTGAACCACAGAGGTAGGGTTCTACCACAACAGACAGGACCAGGGTTCCGACTGTGGAAAGACGTTCCGGAGACAGTCCAGGACATCGTGGAAGAGGTTAGCGAGCAAGCTTGGACAGCGTGCACAGAGAGACTCAGGTCTCCAAAGATCACTCCAGACCAAAGATCAGGAGCAACTTCAAGTTCCAGATTGACAAACTGGACAAGAATTGAAGTCCAATGTGGTCGCAGTTAGAACGTGAGCATTCAGATGTGTGACCCCAAAACTGAAAAAAAAAAAAAATGGTTCCAGGAGGAACACCTGAGTTCTCTGTACAGAAAAGTACAGGTCTAAGGGTGACTAAGGTACCTAGGACAACCCTGCAGCTCCAGAGGAAGCTGGGTTGGTACTTGGGGTGGTCAGTAGGTGTGGCTGTGTTCCTAGGCTTTGTTCCAGGCTGCTGACGGTCCGTTTTAAGCTAGATGTTCTCATCATCCATTTATCTTCTGGAATTGTTTTGGATCCAGAGTTTTTATTAATGGAGAGATTTTATCACTAGTAAAGATCTGAAATCTGATCCACACTAACTTCATCGAGGATGCTTTGTGTCTTTCAGAGACACGACTCAGATAATCACAGATCCATTAATGCACCATCCCCCCCCCCCAAGCCCTGATCCAAAAACTCAGATAATAGATGAAAGTTGGACTTGATGTGGATCCACTTCACTCCTCTATGTGTCCACCAATCAATACTCCCCTCCACCCCATCCCACCCCTCCCCCCTTTATTATTGGCACTAATCTATATCTCTTTGTCTCCTTTTCTTTGGAGTCGCCTCCTTCACTCCATTTGTCCCCATCTTGTCTTTAAGTGACATTAAGGTTGCAGCGCGTTTGGGAGGTAACGAATGTAAAATGACCTACATTGGAATGAGACGGCGGAGAAAGCGGGACATCGGCGCCAAAGGGCAGCGAGAAAGAAAGACCGAGAGAGAGCGGCACCTCGATTTGGGCTTGATTGTGCAGATTTCACTTTTCCTGACAAAAGCGCTAAAGAAAGGGGAAGGTGGGGGGGGACAAAACCCAAATGTCTAAGAGTCCTCGTGGGCACAAGGCTCCACTCTGTCCACACACAAAAACAAAATGGCAGCGTTAAGAAAAAGCTAATGCCGGTCGCAGGCGTGAGGCCGCGGGCGTCTTGGGCGTAGACGGCAGCTCCAGCTTTCATCTTCTCTTTTCTTGGTCCTTTGTGGTGCCATGTGTCCCTCTGAGAAACTTCCCGTCCCAACATGTTGTGGACAATGACGGCGGAGTGGAGAGCGTTAGGCTTTTATTTGCTGGAACCATTAACAAGGTGCCAGTGAAAAGACTGGAAATGAACCCGGCTCTTCTCAGGCCTCAACAGCCTCATTAGCATCAGGCGCCACTGAGACAGTCGAAGATCCGCACTGCTAAAAGACGTGAAGACACGACCGTCCAGTTGTATCTGAAGTAAACAGAAATGTTTCCTGAACTCAAACTGGTGGGTTTTTATGTTTGTTTGTTTTAATCACAAATTCAATATGTAAATGAAAAAAAAGTCTGCTGGATCTGGACCTGTCCTAATATTTGAGTCCTTCGTGATTCCAGAATGAACTGATGAAGGGTCCTGAAGGAAGAATGAAACCTTTTCAAGGAAATGAACAAATCTATTTGACCTGATTCAGCCTACATGAGTTTCATAGTCTGTGTTGTGACACCTGGGGAATGTATCAAGTAGAGGATCGCCGTTGGGGGGGGGGGTTCCCCAATGGGGACCTTGTGTGCCTTGTGCCTGCTGCAGTTCAATGAAGGTCCAACAGGAACCCTGACCATGAGACAGCTAAAGGAGCTGTGGTGAAGCTTTAGTGAAGTTTAGGGCTAGCGGTCGGCGATCACCTTAGTATTTCTTCTGTTTTTCTTGTTGATTAATGCTGACAAATTATACAGTATTTCTTGTCTTTCTGATGCCTGATTATGTTTTTTCTTTAAGGTGCAGCTCCATCCAGAGATGGGAGTTGTAGTTGTGTTGGCGATGCTCCTGTCCTGCGCGCCAACAGCAATTCTTGTATATTCGTCCATGAATTGTTCTATGAATTATTTCTGTAATTTATGTCTGTATCATGGCCCAAGCAGGAGGTCACTCCTTTGAGTCTGGTCTGCTTGAGGTTTCTTCCTCAGAGGGAGTTTTTCCTTACCACTGTTGCTCTGTGGGTTGGTAAGGTTAGACCTTACTTGTGTGAAGCGCCTTGAAGCAACTCTGTTGTGATTTGGTGTTATATAAATGAAAATAAACTGAAATTGAAAATTGAAAAATTGTGAAACAAGAAGTCCTCAACAGCAGATCAGGTGGAGGAGGTGATGAAGGCTGCAGCAGGTCCTCAGACAGTGATTGTCCGGGATTTCCCAGCCATCGGACCAGACTAAGGATCTATTGAGGATTGTGTTTGTTGGCGTGCGGCGACATTCCCACCTTAAACAAACCCACACACAGGCGTCTCTAGATTGACCCTGGACGTAGATTGTCTCTGCTACGCTACACGCCCACAAGTCTTTGAGTGATCAACAAAGAGTGATGGATGGGATTGTGAGTCTAAAGTCCTTCGCTCAGACTCAGCAGTGAAGCGGCAGAACACTGTGCGTCAAGACTGGGCCGGTTCAGTCATCTCCGTGTCCACGATCCTGTCCGAGAATCAACAAAGTTGCCATCTTCCTCACCACCGAACGATTAGATGGGCAGACGTCAGAGCTACACAGGCCTGTTGGTGCCTGCGCTGATCTCCAGATGCACATGAGTCTGTGTGTCCCCCTCCAGAAAAGACCAGGACCTATTTATGGCTGGATGGACCGAGACACTCCAGATGAAGTGACACAGACAGGTAGCCCGACCAGGAGTCAAACCCAGGTCTACACTTGGGAGATCCGGCTCCTGGTCCCACAGGACTACCTGCTCTGTGTAGGTGTGCAGATAAAACGTTCTATCTGCTTGAGCATTCTTCAGTAAAATTGAAAGCACACAATCAAATATTGATTAGGGCGTGTTTATGTATTTACCACTGTGGTCACTCAGTTTGCTCCTTTACTGTTCTAGACACTTTAATGTAACTTTTATTGTGATTTGTCAGTGTAAAAATAAAACAAAGTGGCTGTAAGGTTCGGTGGCGGTGTTGTCGTTGGTGAGGTGCTCGTTAGTAGTTAATGTTGACTGTCATGGAGGCTGGTGGCTGTTAGAAGCAGTTGTGGTGTTTTCTGAGTGTTCAACCACACTGACAGTTTCTGGTCTCGTGTTGCCGAAGTGACACATTGGCTGCTTTTTTTTTTTTTAACAAATAAGGGTGGGTGGTCAGTATCTGTTGGAGGTTCCAGTGGTCTCCTGTGGCTGAGTCACAGTTCTTCCTTGGATTTCCTACGTTGACCTCCTCTCTGTGCCTCTTGAGTTTGAGAATAAATGTCAGGGTGAGGACATGAGGGTGAGTTTGAGGATGTGAGGGTGAATTTGAGAAAGTGAGGGTGAGTGTGCAGGATAGTATGAGTGTGAGGGTGAGGATGTGAGGTTTTGTGTGAGGATGAGGATGTGAGTGTGAGGATGAGGACATGAGGGTGAGTTTGAGGATGTGAGGGTTAGTGTGAGGTTTGTGTGAGGATGAGGATGTGAGGGTGAGTTTGAGGATGTGAGGGTTAGTTTGAGGTTTTGTGTAAGGAGGATGTGAGTGTGAGGATGAGGACGTGAGGGTGAGTTTGAGGATGTGAGGGTTAGTGTGAGGTTTGTGTGAGGATGAGGATGTGAGGGTGAGTTTGAGGATGTGAGGGTTAGTTTGAGGTTTTGTGTAAGGAGGATGTGAGTGTGAGGATGAGGACGTGAGGGTGAGTTTGAGGATGTGAGGGTGACTGTGCGGGATAGTGTGAGGATGAGCATGTGAGGATGAGTGTGAGGGTGAGTATGAGGATGTGAGGGTTAGTGTGAGGTTTCGTGTGAGGATGAGGATGTAAGGGTGAATTTGAGAAAGTGAGGGTGACTGTGCGGGATAGTATGAGGATGAGCATGTGAGAATGAGTGTGAGGGTGAGGATGTGAATGATTTCTTGTGAGGGTGAGTATGAGGATGTGAGGGTTAGTGTGAAGTTTTGTGTGAGGATGTGAGGGTTAGTGTGAGGTTTCGTGTGAAAATGAGGATGTGAGGGTGAATTTGAGAAATTGAGGGTGAATGTGCGGGATAGTGTGAGAATGAGGATGTGAGTTCGTGTCAGGATGAGGATGTGAGGGTTAGTGTGAGGTTTTGTGTGAGGATGAGGATGTGAGGGTGAGTTTGAAGATGTGAGGGTTAGTGTGAGGATTTGTGTGAGGATGAGGATGTGAGGGTGAGTTTGAGGATGTGAGGGTGAGTGTCTGGGATAGTGTGAGGATGAGGATGTGAGTTCGGGT
This sequence comes from Thalassophryne amazonica, assembly GCF_902500255.1. NCBI lineage: Eukaryota > Metazoa > Chordata > Actinopteri > Batrachoidiformes > Batrachoididae > Thalassophryne > Thalassophryne amazonica. Next base: position 19,023 of record NW_022986297.1, read on the forward strand.
CAGGTTGAGGATGTGAGGGTTAGTATGAGGTTTTGTGTGAGGATGAGGATGTGAGGGTGAGTTTGAAGATGTGAGGGTTAGTGTAAGATTTCATGTCAGGATGAGGATGTGAGGGTGAATTTGAGAAATTGAGGGTGAGTGTCTGGGATAGTGTGAGGATGAGGATGTGAGTTCGGGTCAGGTTGAGGATGTGAGGGTTAGTATGAGGTTTTGTGTGAGGATGAGGATGTGAGGGTGAGTTTGAAGATGTGAGGGTTAGTGTGAGGATTTGTGTGAGGATGAGGATGTGAGGGTGAGTTTGAGGATGTGAGGGTTAGTGTGAGGATTTGTGTGAGGATGAGGATGTGACGGTGAGTTTGAGGATGTGAGGGTTAGTGTGAGGTTTTGTGTGAGGATGAGGATGTAAGGGTGAATTTGAGAAAGTGAGGGTGCGTGTGCAGGATAGTGTGAGGATGAGCATGTGAGGATGAGTGTGAGGGTGAGGATGTGAGTGAGTTCGTGTGAGGGTGAGTATGAGGATGTGAGGGTTAGTGTGAGGATGAGGATGTGAGGGTGAGCATGAGGATGTGAGGGTTAGTGTGAGGTTTTGTGTGAGGATGAGGATGTGAGGGTGAGTTTGAGGATGTGAGGGTTTAGTGTGAGGTTTTGTGTGAGGTTGAGGATGTGAGGGTGAGTTTGAGGATGTGAGGTTTTGTGTGAAGACGATCTGAGTGTGAGGATGAGGAAGTGAGGGTGAGTTTGAGGATGTGAGGGTTAGTGTGAGGTTTCGTGTGAGGTTTTGTGTGAGGATGAGGATGTGAGGGTGAGTTTGAGGATGTGAGGGTTAGTGTGAGGTTTCGTGTGAGGTTTTGTGTGAGGATGAGGATGTGAGTGTGAATTTGAGAAAGTGAGGGTGAGTGCGGGACAGTGTGAGGATGAGCATGTGAGGATGAGCATGTGAGGGTTAGTGTAAGATTTCGTGTCAGGATCAATCAATCAATCAATCAGTTTTATTTATATAGCGCCAAATCACAACAAACAGTTGCCCCAAGGCGCTTTATATTGTAAGGCAAGGCCATACAATAATTACGTAAAACCCCAACGGTCAAAACGACCCCCTGTGAGCAAGCACTTGGCGACAGTGGGAAGTAAAAACTCCCTTTTAACAGGAAGAAACCTCCAGCAGAACCAGGCTCAGGGAGGGGCAGTCTTCTGCTGGGACTGGTTGGGGCTGAGGGAGAGAACCAGGAAAAAGACATGCTGTGGAGGGGAGCAGAGATCAATCACTAATGATTAAATGCAGAGTGGTGCATACAGAGCAAAAAGAGAAAGAAACAGTGCATCATGGGAACCCCCCAGCAGTCTAAGTCTATAGCAGCATAACTAAGGGATGGTTCAGGGTCACCTGATCCAGCCCTAACTATAAGCTTTAACAAAAAGGAAAGTTTTAAGCCTAATCTTAAAAGTAGAGAGGGTGTCTGTCTCCCTGATCTGAATTGGGAGCTGGTTCCACAGGAGAGGAGCCTGAAAGCTGAAGGCTCTGCCTCCCATTCTACTCTTACAAACCCTAGGAACTACAAGTAAGCCTGCAGTCTGAGAGCGAAGCGCTCTATTGGGGTGATATGGTACTATGAGGTCCCTAAGATAAGATGGGACCTGATTATTCAAAACCTTATAAGTAAGAAGAAGAATTTTAAATTCTATTCTAGAATTAACAGGAAGCCAATGAAGAGAGGCCAATATGGGTGAGATATGCTCTCTCCTTCTAGTCCCTGTCAGTACTCTAGCTGCAGCATTTTGAATTAACTGAAGGCTTTTCAGGGAACTTTTAGGACAACCTGATAATAATGAATTACAATAGTCCAGCCTAGAGGAAATAAATGCATGAATTAGTTTTTCAGCATCACTCTGAGACAAGACCTTTCTAATTTTAGAGATATTGCGTAAATGCAAAAAAGCAGTCTTACATATTTGTTTAATATGCGCATTGAATGACATATCCTGATCAAAAATGACTCCAAGATTTCTCACAGTATTACTAGAGGTCAGGGTAATGCCATCCAGAGTAAGGATCTGGTTAGACACCATGTTTCTAAGATTTGTGGGGCCAAGTACAATAACTTCAGTTTTATCTGAGTTTAAAAGCAGGAAATTAGAGGTCATCCATGTCTTTATGTCTGTAAGACAATCCTGCAGTTTAGCTAATTGGTGTGTGTCCTCTGGCTTCATGGATAGATAAAGCTGGGTATCATCTGCGTAACAATGAAAATTTAAGCAATGCCGTCTAATAATACTGCCTAAGGGAAGCATGTATAAAGTGAATAAAATTGGTCCTAGCACAGAACCTTGTGGAACTCCATAATTAACCTTAGTCTGTGAAGAATATTCTCCATTTACATGAACAAATTGTAATCTATTAGATAAATATGATTCAAACCACCGCAGTGCAGTGCCTTTAATACCTATGGCATGCTCTAATCTCTGTAATAAAATTTTATGGTCAACAGTATCAAAAGCAGCACTGAGGTCTAACAGAACAAGCACAGAGATGAGTCCACTGTCCGAGGCCATAAGAAGATCATTTGTAACCTTCACTAATGCTGTTTCTGTACTATGATGAATTCTAAAACCTGACTGAAACTCTTCAAATAGACCATTCCTCTGCAGATGATCAGTTAGCTGTTTTACAACTACCCTTTCAAGAATTTTTGAGAGAAAAGGAAGGTTGGAGATTGGCCTATAATTAGCTAAGATAGGTAATGGTTTAATTACTGCCACCTTAAAAGCCTGTGGTACATAGCCAACTAATAAAGATAGATTGATCATATTTAAGATCGAAGCATTAAATAATGGTAGGACTTCCTTGAGCAGCCTGGTAGGAATGGGGTCTAATAAACATGTTGATGGTTTGGATGAAGTAACTAATGAAAATAACTCAGACAGAACAATCGGAGAGAAAGAGTCTAACCAAATACCGGCATCACTGAAAGCAGCCAAAGATAACGATACGTCTTTGGGATGGTTATGCGTAATTTTTTCTCTAATAGTTAAAATTTTGTTAGCAAAGAAAGTCATGAAGTCATTACTAGTTAAAGGATGAGGATGTGAGGGTGAATTTGAGAAATTGAGGGTGAGTGTGTGGGATAGTGTGAGGATGAGGATGTGAGTTTGGGTCAGGATGAGGATGTCAGGGTTAGTATGAGGTTTTGTGTGAGGATGAGGATGTGAGGGTGAGTTTGAGGATGTGAGGGTTAGTGTGAGGATGAGGATGTGAGGGTGAGTTTGAGGATGTGAGTGTTAGTGTGAGGTTTTGTGTCAGGATGAGGATGTGAGGGTGAATTTGAGAAATTGAGGGTGAGTGTGCGGGATAATGTGAGGATGAGTGTGAGGGTGAGGATGTGAGTGAGTTAGTGTGAGGTTTCGTGTGAGGATGAGGATGTAAGGGTGAATTTGAGAAAGTGAGGGTGAGTGTGCGGGATAGTGTGAGGATGAGCATGTGAGGAGTGTGAGGTGAGGATGTGAGTGAGTTCGTGTGAGGGTGAGTATGAGGATGTGAGGGTTAGTGTGAGATTTTGTGTCAGGATGAGGATGTGATGGTGGATTTGAGAAATTGAGGGTGAAGATGTGCTGAAGTCGTTTCTGTTGTTGAAGACATCTCTCTGTCAGTACCTGTAAATAAAAGTTGACATTCTTATCTTTTAACGTTGCTCCAGTACTTTGGGGTTCCGTGTGTATCGATGGCTGAACTGAAGATTCCTTCCCAAGATGATGAAGTGGATTTTCAGCTGTGGCTCGGTGGCGGTTTCTGTTTCTGAAAGTGTTTTTGGTTTGTTTCAGGTCTGGATCCGTCTCAGCGGCAGGGCGTGGAGGAGCTGATTTCCACCCCGCCGTGTCGCTTTGACCACGCCTCCCTCTTCACCATATTACAGAGACTGACTCTGCAGCACAGAATGAACGACTCCTTCTCCTGCCTGGTAAGTCAGCCAGAAGGCCACGCCCCCAAAGGGTTTACAGTGGCTTCCAAAAGTATTCAGCCATTCAGTATTCAGTATTTCACACATTTGAATTTGTTTGTGTCATTTCAAATACAAAAAGTAAATCAGGCTTCTCAATATAAAAATTTTAAAGACTAGACTCAAACTGAAAGTAAATCTTTACAAGTTGATATAAATTAAGTAAAAATATAAAATCCAGATAATGGGTTACATAAATAATCAGCCCACTTTGGTGTAATACCTGTAAATAATCAATTTAATTGCCAATTTTCTTCAGACAAGTCAGGGGATGGATACATGAACATTTCCAAGTCACTGAATATGTCTTGGACTTTATTTACATCAATTATGAAGAAATACAAACAGTTTGACACTCTGTGGTAAATCTGTGTGGAGTAGACGGTTCTCAAAACCTGAGTGACTGTGCAAGAAGGAGAAGAGTGAGGAAAGCCACCAAGACATCCAGGACCAAAACATTAAATCTCAGCATGCATCTCAGATGTACCTTCTGGCAAATTGTAGCTGAACATTCAGGTCTTCTTTTTTAATAAAGCCCTCCTCTGTACCACGTCATCGTTTGGTGCTCGGAGAGCTTCACGATCTTTGTGGATTTTAGGGCAACATTTTATGAGGTTCAACGTAGCGTTCAGGGTAAAGTCTCAATTTCCACGACACATTCACACAGTTTGGCGTTTTCCTGTCATCAATCTCATGCCGGAATCAATTAAATCCTGATGTAACTCAAACTTCGTATCAGGAAGTGGATGTGCTCCACGTCAGCACCGACATTTGGATTTAAGTCTGGTTAAAAAAAAGTCCACTAGTTTGAAGAAGTTTTGCTGACAGACCTGGAAACAAAGACCCGGCCTGGGCACAGTTCGGCTGAAGCCTTTGAGGAGCCGGCGCGGAGCCGTGTGCTCATACCCGGTTTTGTGTGGTTCCTCTTTGAAAGCAGTGGGAGGAGAAGATGTTCACCAAAGTAACATCTGTGCTTTTTGTCGTTTGTCTACCTGCCTCACCAGGACTTCTTCCAGCTCTGCAATTAGACGCATCTATTCAGCGGGCCTGGGGCCCCTCGGGCCCCTCTTCCTTCAGGCTTTTGTAAAGGCTCTTGGGCTTTGTGTTCCAACCTGAGACCCTTTTTAGCAAACACTCGTTGTGGGGGACATCTGTTGAGAAGTGTCTTTTATTCGTGTCATACACGGGGTCATAACCCATCAACAGCAACAGCCAATAGGCACAAACGGGTTTTGTGTCCAGGGCCCAGATTTCTGCTGACGAGATGGACGCGGGTCTGCTGATGGTAAATTCTGTACCACCTCACTGCCTGTTAAGACCGGAACAAAAAGAACTGGGACAGGTTTAAGAAATAAAACCATCAAATGATGTAATGCATTTTTACGGTGTAACAAAGCCTCAGAACGCGTTAGAAATGGATTTTGTGAAAGGAGGACTTGATGTTTAAAGAACCGTCATTGCAGGAGACATTCGTCCACTCATACGGACAAATACAGTCATCAGTCTGTGACTTCTTCCACCAAAATAAACGAGTGACACGATGCACGTCTGCCATCGACGTCGGCTAACAGCTAATAAGTAAAAAAGGTGGAAATAATTGTGTTGTCTATTTGTCAAATGTTTAAAAGTAGAAACTTGCACTCCATCCTGTGAGCTTTTTGAAGGTCTCCAAAGAGATGCCATTAAAGACGTTTGAAAAGTTGAGCAACCCAACAGCAGCGCCCCCCCTGTGGTTACACCCTGAGAAGCAGCTGAACACTGACGTCAGCGGTATTCAGCTTCGTTACTAACTGAAAGTTTGTCCAAACGGTACAGAACATCTGTTTGTTTGTCGCAGCACCTTTGTGAGTGTTTTTCTTGTTGAATGATCCGACGTCAGGCCTAGCGTTTAACCGGGAGACGTCATCGTTTTGACCTGCTCCCGTTCGTCATCCTTTACCGTGTATCTGATGGTGCTTTCACACAGTGACGATTAGGCCGTTTCGCCATCGGAGAGTGAAAAGGTGATTAAGGATTCCACGGGAGTTAAGTCAACGTCAGTCGGACAACACTGATGTTGAGCTATTGCTACGTCACCTCTGCTGGTGCTCCATTACTGCCCCAGTTTTGTCCGCCGTGACTCCATCGTTGCCCACTGATGTTGACTTGACTCCTGTGGAGTCTGATGGACCTCAGCGCTGGTTGATGTTAATCAACACATCATAGTGTGAATGGTTCCTAGTGGAATCTCTTTGGACATGCAACGTTTATAAAAGTTTGGTTCAGTGTGTCGCTTCATTTTTCTGAACAGAACTGAAAATGGATATAGTGTTTCTCTTAAAGTCCTCACAGCTGAGATCATGATCTCTAAATTTTGTTTTTTGTTTATTTTATAAAGACATTATGTCTGGGTTCTCCAGAGTGAATTACGATGTCCCTCAGGGCTCAGTTGTAGGTCCACTGTTCTCTCTCGTCTTAGCACTGACCTGTCAGCTGACCTGGATTTGTGGATTAGTCACCTCAGTTATGCTGATGAAATGCAGATACGATTTGCATCTCTTATTGCTATAATGTGTCTTGTGTTGCTAAATTGCAGGATTGTTGGTGAAATGCCGGATGTTTTGTCTGTTGAATTCAGAGAAGACTGAGAAGATTATTTTACACCATCTCTGGGTGATTTTAGGATTCAGCACTGAAAGGGTTAAAAATCAACATGTGACCTTTGACCTGATTTGACTTTCACACTCAGTTTGACTAGAAATTATTATTTTTTTAATTCACATAACATTGCTATGATCAGATTCTGTCTGATGCTGAAACTCAGACTTGTGTCTTTGTGTTTTCTAGAATTAATTCCTGCAGCGTGTTGTTTTGTGACTCACCTCAAAATACTGTCACGAGTCTTTAAAACATTCAGAGTTCAGCTATGAGCCTACTGAGCGGATCTTAACACAGCCATTTGTCTCCTTTACCAACGTCCTGCTCATGTGAAGAGGATTTTAAAGTTGGGACTGTTGACGCTGGTTGAACCTTACGTGCCACCGCGAGTCCTTTGTTCTTAGGGTGCCGGATCATTGTGCATCATCAGTGGGTATAGCTTCAGTGTTGGAAAATATTCTGCATGCTAGACTTAAATATCGCCTTTTGAAGCTTCTTGTATGAAAGCACTTCATAAATAAACTTAACTTAATAATAATGATAACTTATTAACTTAAAGCCTGGCATTAGCACTTAACACTAAGTGCATTTCAAAAATCTTTAACATTAGCAGAGCCCTGTTAAGTTTGCTAACAATAAGGAAGTCATAATGCCTTTCAGAGTAAAACTCTGTACTGTGCAGCTGCTTTGACTTTTAAATGCTTTTATTGTGAAGCAGTTTGCACTTTCTTTCATGTTACTGCCATGAAACACTGTGTGATGACTTGTGTTGTGATTTGGCACAATATTAATAAACTGAATTGGTTCCCAACTTTGATCTGGCAGCTCCCCACGTTGACACAATGGCGGAAAACAACTGAATAGATAAAGTTGACATTTTGAGCAAATGTGACCCTGAAAAATTCTTAAAGCCACTCGAAAAGAGTAAAAAATGTTTTTTCTTTCTTTCTTGTTTTTGAGGCATGTTAACATTGTGACTCCAGCAGAGAGCGTTGGCATCAAAGTTACTCACTGTGATTGTTGGGGCTTAATCATCAAGTTGGTCCCACAAAGGTTTTGGTTTTGCACACTTGTGACATCAAATTAAAAACAAAAAAAAAAATTATGGTTTCATCTAAAAACGTTGAAAATGTCACATTTAAAACAAATATCTGTGTACTTTTTTCAAACCCTTCATGATGGACTCAAGCGAACTTTAAGGTTTACATAGAAAGTTCATTTTTGAGATCAAACGGCATTTTTGTGTTTGAGAAAATGAAGCTAAAAGCTGAAGGTGGCGCAGAATAAATGATTTTAAATTTGTTGATGTTGGTTTTCGGAGTCTAAACGGCCGCTTTGGTCTTTTTAATTGGCACAAGGAGGCTGAGAAAAGCTTGAAGCAGATTCTGAGGTTACAGTTGAGTTTTTTTCCTTTGGGGTGTCAGTCTCGGTGGAAGGCGGTAAGTTGTTCTGCCCTGACTGATGGAGCTAACGAGGCAGTCGGCTCGTTAGGCGCTAATTGAGCGTTCAGAGCCAAGACTGGAGTTCGCCATCTGCTTGTCACAGAGGAACATCTTGTCGCTTCATGCCAGTCGACATGGCGCTCTCTCACCTCCTTCCTCTGGTGTGATATTAATAGTTGGAGAGAAAGAAAGTGAAGAGGGTGACAACCAAACTGACAGCGGCGCTAAACGGCCTGCAGCCGCCAAATCAGCCCGTCAGGCCCGACATCACGCAGGCCGCGAGACATCAGACTCAAAAGGTGTCTCAAAGTCCACCTGTTTGCCAATGGTATAATTAGTTACTTAACTTACTTTAAAAAAAGACAACTTTGTCAACTTTAATGTTTACATTTTCACAATAAAACATCAGAGACAAAAAGGACAAAGCAAAGGGAACAAGGAATAAACAAAGGTGACAAATTAACAAAGACAAGAAATGAAAGTAACGGAAAATGAGAAGATAAAAGAGTGGAAGAACTAAAGCAAACAAAAGATGCAAAAATGAGAGACTAGACACAGACAGAAACAAGAGGAGATGATGGAGTGGAAGAAAGACTTCGATTGGACGAAGGCTGGAGAGAAAGAACAAAATAAGACAGAAAGAAAAAAACAAAAGTGAACCCAAAAAATTAGGGAAAAATAGAAAAGTTGAAAGAATCTCTTTAGTGCATCAAAGAAAATTCTGCAAAAACCACATTTTTGGTTTATTTTGCTCATTTGACAAATAAACCTGATATTTATCTTTTTCAGATACATTTGTGTTTTTACAGTCCTGCAATTTTGAGTTCCAGTTAACATTATAGATAAATTTATGATGTATTTTTGAAAGACAAAGTGGTTTAAAATTTTACTTAAAATATTTCAAAATAAAACTTGCAACTGAATAGAAATTGCAAGAAGATAAATTCAATGATTTGTCAATTGTAAACATTTGCTCAATGTGATGTCAGCTGGCGCGGGAAGTTGGTGCCTGATGATCAAAGGCTTCTTTGTCCTGGAAACACTGAACCGGTCAGAGACCAGAGGATACGTGGCGGCACGTAAGGCTCAACAATTTCAACAAGACGATGAGGAGAACATTAACTTGGCATCTCACACATAAACAAGGGAACCTTAAAATCCGCCGTGATGTGGACAGGATGTCAGTGCTGATATTATATGAGCTTTTCCACCATGTGCTGGATCACCTGAAGACTTGTAGCACTACCAAGTGGCAAAGCAGGAAATCAAACATTACAGTCGTCAATTCTTGAAGAAACAAAAGCCTGAATTGGAGTCTGAGCATCAGCTATAGACAGAGCTGGTCTGATCGATGAAGGTCACCTCTCTAACGTGGACTCAGAAGACTAAGACTGAACAGAAGAAGGGCTTTTTTTTAAATCCCGACTCCAGAGGTTTTCTGAGCTGCTCTGGCATGAAGAAAGTTCCAGGGTACCTTAGAAGACTCTGTGCTGGACGATTATGTGTCCCATGTAGCCTGAGGACCCATGAGGATCCCTCATGAGGGTCTGGATGGAATTAGGAAAATGGATGGTTGGATGGATTATGGAGTGGTTGGATATGAACATCTGATGGCTTTGATCAGAATGAACAGAAGAGTAAATTTGTTTTTGATCAAAAGTTTTATTAAAAACTATAATACCAACTCAAAAGAGAGGTCAAATTTCTTAGATGGTCTGCACACAACCATGATTCTATACCATCACTTCATGATACCAGATACAGGCAGTGGGTCGAAAAGGTCTTACTTCCATGTGTAAGATTATTAAAAATTGGGAATTAGAGACTTTTGTGTAGGAGGTCATCACGTCTGTGTATATCTGCAGCTACGTGACTACTTTAATAAAAAGATAAAGGGTTCTGGCATGACGGAGTTTTACCACTTCAGTGAGTGCAGTTTCTGTAGATTTATGAGTTCAAAGAGCTTGACAGACATATAAGATACAGGGTTTTGCAGAAAATACTTTATCAACAATTTCTGAAAAGAAAGTAAGTTCGAGACTCTAATGATCCGACAATCCAGGACTGAATCGAAGCTTCCTAAAGGAAGAACTGAATGGTTTGACTTCTCAAAAGAAGGCTGAAGCTGTGCGGTGGTTTCCATCAGTTTCAAGATTTTTGATGAGCGGTGATATGGAGGTCAGCCGGAGAGCTCACAACCTCAGCAGAAAGATGAACGACCACGTTTATGCTGATGATGCCATACTAATATCACCACACGGCTACAGAAACTAGTCTCTGTTAGACCAAGTCACTACAAAGTTCCAGCTCAAGGTTCACACCAGGAAAACTAAACAAATGGAGAACAATAAGCTTTGAACATAATGATCATGATGAGGACCCAGACTGTTGAAAGTTCAAGTACTTGAATTGAACTGGGTGTTGAACTGGGAGCCTACTGCACTGGAAACAAGTGCAGTTAACTACTTAGCCACCACCCTTGCATTTATTAGCTCTGGTCAATCAGTGTAATTTGAAAACTTTCATAAAAGCTTATGTAGCTTTACCTTAGCTTAGCCTAGCTAACTTGCTGCTGTTGCCTCACACAGTCAAAACAAGTATTATGAATATATTCCCTCTTTTTAATTCCAGAGTTTGGTCTTTCAGGTTGAGAGCATGATTTATTAAATCACTCATTCTTTAAAACAGTGTTTCTCATTCAAATCTTCTTATTTTAACACAGCTGGTAACCATCTTAATGTTGCATTACTGCCACCGTCTGCTCTGGAGTGTGAATCACAGTAGCTTATTCAGTATACAGGAGCAGCTTGTCACATGTGCAGATGGTGCCATCATGTAACCATAGATGATAATGCGGTATTTTTACATTTGCAAGTCATTCAGGAATATAATAATAATAATAATAATAATAATAATAATAAACTTTATTTGTATAGCACTTTTCTTAATAGAGTGACAATGTGTTTAGTAAGAGTTAAAACCAAACATTAAATACAAATTTCAGGACCTCCCAAGCTAGTGAAAAACTGTGACTTATAGTTTTGCAAGTATGGTACTCCAACTATAACAAGGTAGCTTTAGGAGCTGAGCTTCATTTTTCTATCAGGTGCCAGAGGGGCAAGGGCCACCCAAACCCTAACCTCAGAATCTGACTAATTGTACTTTTAGTTAAGACTAAAGGACTGCGACAGAGCTAGCTAGCATGAGAGACTGTGGTGTGTGTGCTGTGTCTTCAGGGCTGGTTCAGTCCCGGTCAGGTGTTTGTCTTGGATGAGTACTGTGCTCGTTACGGTGTTCGAGGCTGTCATCGCCACCTGAGCTACTTGGAGGAACTGATGGATTACTCCGAGAACAATGTGCTGGTGGATCCCACGCTGCTGCACTACAGCTACGCCTTCTGCGCCTCCCACATCCATGGAAACAGGTATGCAGGCCACAACCCAATCACAGCTGAGGCATCGGGGCCACTGTAACATGGGCGCCTTAGAAAATGTGGTCTTCTCAGCTGTTTTCACAGATAACCGGTTTCTAGTTTTGAACTCTTTGAACTCAGCTGCGAAAAGTTTTTAAATCTGGCTGCTGATTGATGATATAATGATGATATGACATTTATTGTCATTGTCATTACACGAGTGCAACAACAACAAAATTACGTTTACACTCCAATTACCTCAGACAAAATACAGCAATTAATCCACAATTATTACTTGTTTACCATAATAATGGTACACATCAGAATTAAAGACAACACATATACATTTGACATTGTTTATGTGCACTAAACTTGAAGCAGTCCGTCATCTGAATTGAGGCAAAGTGGGTGAAGGCTGCAGCAGGAGGGGCCCGCGCCGCCCAACTTGGGGGGTTGAAGGCTGCAGCAGTAAAAACCTCGCTGCCTTGGAGGTGGCAGGGAGGAAGCCAGGGTGAGGGGAGTGGAGAGACACGGGGGGGTAAGAGGGATGGAGGGAGGGAGACACGCGCTATGTGCAGATGAGTTAAGTTTCTGTCCACGTGTGTGTCAAGTCTGACGTTGCTAGGCAACAGCAGGCTGGGGGGGGGGGTGTAGATGGATGAGAAGGGGGAGCCGAATTCCTTCACCAAGGCCATAGATCCTTCTGGGCGAAGAGCAGGGAATTTGGCCTTCAGGAGCCCATAAGGCTGCCATCTTGATGTTAGGTGGAGAGATAAAGAATTCCATTTACTGCACCTCTGACCATCTAGAGTCCACATTTATGAAGAATATTCTCCAGTTCTCAGCAGTACATTCCTTTGCAATGCAGCCATTTGCTCTGAGATGGTCTCCATTTTGCATTTGAGTTCAAGAGTTCACGCAGTCTGAGATTACACAGCATTGCCCAACTCATTAATCATGATGGACAGATGAGGGGATGACATTCTGGAAGCAGCTGTCTTGCTCATATTCCTGTGGGTCAGGGCAGCGCACAAACCAATCAGCGCCAAACCTCCCACCATAAAACGAATAAAAATAAATCCTCAACATCTTCCACAGAAAGTGGAGCCACATGTCACACCCCATCTCTCTCAGGCGTCGAGAGCATAGCCCGCTGGGTAGGTTCCATCAGTGCACGCAGGGTCCCCCAACCCTGATTTCCTTGTCGAAAAAAATGGCGTCAGTAGCGTTGACAGACCAGCTGATCAATTCCATAGTTAATCCAAATCTTAGACTGAAGAATTCACAGTCTGGTGAAGCTGGGACTTTGAAAGTCAGAGCAGAGATAGAAAACAGAAAGGAGGAAAGGAGAGGCGAGGAATGCGACTGTCCTTGCCGGAGTCCCAAGCTGGCTGACTGTTTCTGATGTTTAAAAGTTTCTTCAGGTCGACTCTGCAAACACCCGTCCAAAAACCGTGGAATCAGTCTGTTGTTCTGTCTGTCCATCTCTTTGTCCTTGTTTTTTGTTTTGGGAGGGTCACAGTCTGTTCGGTGTCCAGGGAGCTTCTGCACCGAACATTGTCATGACCTTGACCTGCTTTTCAAGGTTTCATGCATTTTTTGGAAGGATGGGCATATTTTGTACGCTGTCTGCGGAGGACACACCCACAGAGAGAGAGGGGGCACACCCACATTGATGGGGCGTGATCAGCTGCAGTTTGCAGCTGAACCGGTCATTGTACTTTCACATTTCTGATGTCACCTGAAATATGACATCACTGTGAGATCTTTCAAAATAAAAGCGGCCACGTTTAACTCAAGTCCCAGTGAGCCAGTGAGCAACCCGTGGTCTCCATCCTTCAGCTGACATGAGTGACAGTATCTCTTTGCTGTCCAGCAGGTTGGTTTTCAGCAGCTCCGGTTCGATTCCCCAGCTGGTCACATGACAGGCGTGCTTTGTGTTTTTGTCTGCTCATTTAGCCAATTAGTGCAACTAATAATTAGAGTCTCCAGCTCGCGGCCACGTATAAGGTGCAGGAATGACGGGAACTGGCTTTTTGTCAGTTGGCGCTCTAATTTGAGTAATTGCCGCCGGCTGATTGCTGGAGCCGCTGAGTGGGCGACGACGGGAACAAAAGGTTCTGGAATCTGGCAGGATGGCAGGTGGAAAAAGTTAATTACAGAACTTGACTTCTCCCTAGAGAAGGTGGAAACAAAACTATGAAAGGAGGAGGCGGCAAAGACAAACTCATTTCATGGTCCACGAGCGAGACGAAGAATTCAAGGTTTGTATGTTCAAAGGCCTCGATTGTGCTTTTCTGCAAAAACTCATTTTGTTTTACTGCTGCAGCCGAACATAACCCGGTGTCGCAGACTGAACAGTTCCCCCCTAAAAATCGGTCCGCCCTGCCTTCACAGCGTAGACATCATTTGGCGCATCACAGCAGCACGTTTGTGATGCGCTCTCTCCACCCAAAGCGATCAAATGGATTATTAACCATCAGATGACAAATTAAAACCTCTTAAATCATTTTAAAGTCAGTTTGAAGCAGAAATGAGGTGACAATCAGTGAATTGCTGGTGACGCTCAGAAATGACGCCTGCGCACTGAAGTTTTGTGATGTCAGTTAAATAAAGTAAATGTCTTCAAAAGGACAGTTTAAAAAAAAAATTCAGAAACTACTCATTTTATATGTCGCATATCGCCTCCTGCTGGCTCTGTGAGAAACACCAACTGACACACCCACACTGTCTGTGGGAGGGCGGAGCAGCCCACCTTCAAAGAAGTGGGTGTGGCCACCAGCAGCTCTTTCCCATTTAAAGTGACAAGCACAGACCAGGTGGTTTCTGAGTTCACAGATCAGTCTGCACCTGGATTAGACTGAGACCAAAGTCTGCTTTGGGCGGTCTCGGTGACGTTTGTTCTGACAGATCAGGGTTCTGACCGTATTAGATGACCAGCAAGTGAAAAAAGATGATTGGTGTAAATCAGCTACTTTAAATAGAGCCTGACCGATATATCAGTTGGACGCTAATCTGAGTCTTTCACCAGTGTATCTGTATGTGCGTTATTTTTTGCCCATATGGAAACTTTTGTATGACCAAATAAACAATGCTGAAAACATTACATAGTTTGTCCAGCAGTGGGTGGGACAACTGCATAGCTCACAATGCTGTCAAGCACGGCTGGGATCCCATCACCCCTTGGTCAGATAAGCTCCAAGAGACAGTGGCAAAGCGACCAGCTGCCATTCATTTTCAACCAGAGTGGACGTTTTACACAGACAAGAGACAAGTGGTCACTGCGCCGCCAGCTAGGTGAGGTCAACACAGACAAGAAGGCTGTTATATGCAAATGATAACCACTATGACACAATGACTGCCAATCTGAGTAAAGGCAGTGTGACAACAGCATGACATATGTTGGTTGATCAAACAAAATAATGCAACATTATTTCCATATTTCTGTATAAATCTGTTTGGTAGTTTTTTCCTCTTATATTTTGTTAAAGATACCAAGAACTAAACAGCCAAGGCAGTGGCCCACATGGTTAGTGCGCATGGTTGCAGTGCAGAAGGTTCCTGGTTCAAACCCACCTTTGCCACATTTCTCCATGTAATGTTGAGTCAGGAAGGGCATCCGGCATAAAACTTGTGTCATATCAACATGCAGATCCACCTTGGACCCAAGTGTAAAAACAAGGGAGCAACCGAAGAGACTGACTTTTTACAGAGAAATAAACACTTTTATGTCTCAACAGATATATCAGTATCATAAATTTTCACTTCCTG
Source organism: Thalassophryne amazonica (assembly GCF_902500255.1). Classification (NCBI taxonomy): domain Eukaryota; kingdom Metazoa; phylum Chordata; class Actinopteri; order Batrachoidiformes; family Batrachoididae; genus Thalassophryne; species Thalassophryne amazonica. Next base: position 34,277 of record NW_022986297.1, read on the forward strand.
ATATCCATATTTGTGTCACCCCTAAAAAAAAAATCCCTATGGGTCAGATGTAATTTTAAGAAACGAGGTCTTTTTTGGGAAGGATGGGCATATTTTGTACACTGTCTGCGGGGGACACACCCACAAAGAGAGAGGGGGCACACTCACATTGAGGGGGCGTGGTCAGCTGCATGTTGCAGCTGAACCACTCGTTGTACTTTCACATTTCTGATGTCACCTGAAATATGACGTCACTGTGAGATCTTTCAAAATGAAAGCGTTCACGTTTAACTCAAGTCCCAGTGAGCCAGTGAGCAACCCGTGGTCTCCATCCTTCAGCCGACATGAGTGACAGCGTCTCTTTGCTGTCCAGCAGGTTGGTTTTCAGCAGCTCCGGTTCGATTCCCCAGCTGGTCACATGACAGGCGTGCTTTGTGTTTTTGTTTGCTCATTTAGCCAATTAGTGCAACTAATAATTAGAGTCTCCAGCTTGCGGCCATGTCTAAGGTGCAGGAATGACGGGAACTGGCTTTTTGTCAGTTGGCGCTCTAATTTGAGTAATTGCCGCCAGCTGATTGCTGGACTATCTATCATGATGTTGTGGTTGATGTTTGCAAACTGCAATTCGTCAAGAAAATCCTACCTTGGGTCCAGTGTTGATTTTGATGGTGAGTTTTGGGGTGGGTTAGGGTTGGGTTTATGGGTTGGATTTATGGTTAGTTTTGGGTGGGTTGGGGCTGGTTTTGGGGGTTAGTTTTGGTTATATTTAGGAGTTTTTTTGGAATCTTGGTTTTGCGATCAGTTGGGGGTTGGTTGGGGTGGGGTAGGGTTGGCTTTACAGGTTGGCTTTGAAATCAGTTAGAGTTGGTTTTGGGTGATTTTGTGTATGTTAAATATTCATCATTTTAGCTGTGAGCAGTTTTACCCAAGACTTTTGTTTGGTTTTCCTACTCAGAAACTGGTGGCTGGTTCCTTTGAGGTAGGGTTTCTTTTTGGCTTCTCTCACTGTTGTCCACTGCCTGATGTTTCCTTATGGATGTTAGACCTGAATGCTTGAACATGGTGTCATTTGCAGTCTAATGGACCCAAGGTGGGACTTTATCCTTCACTCAGGAATTCTTCAGGCAGAAAAGATGTTTTTTTGTTTGTTTGTTTGTCTTGTAATTCATCAGTCACGATGTAACTGGTTGTCGTTCCAGTGTTGAGCCTGGAGTCGAGCGCCACGAGGAGGTTTACAGTCATTATCCCGTGCACCCGCCGGCCTCTTCGGCTTTGATGTTCCTGGTTCATATGATCTGAGATGGAGGTTAAAGGCGTGTTATCAGAGCCGGCTCGGGCCGCTCACCTGTCACATCGGATCCGCCTGGTCCACACAGGATGTGACAGGAGCTTTTTCCTCCCAGAATCTGCTCCTGACACACAAGATCAAACACGATGTCGTCTGTGCACGTCCTGAGGTGAAGTGGCGCGCACGTGCAGTGTCCTGCCACCGTGTTACGCAGCTCCGTGCCGCCTCGTGCCACATCATATCGATGCAAACATTCGGTGGGTTTGGTGGCACTGACGGGTGAACGGAACTTATCGTTTACATCGATGAACATTTAGCGCAAATGCAAAAGTCTTCAAGCTCCGCTCCCTCGCTGTGACAGCAGCCTGAGCTCACCGCACTCGCTTCATTTAGCAGGAACAATGTATCTGACCCCCAACAAGCTGTCACGTCGCGGCTCTTGTCCACCGTGTGCAGCCGAGTGTGAAGACGCGAGAGAGACTGGACTCATCAACAAGCGCCACGTTTTCAACTTTACAGGGCGCTTCCGCCTGGTAGCGGGTATGAATGACAGGCGGGGCTTAAAGCTCTTAATCAGCTTGTTAGGACGAGACACTGACACCTGCTTCAGACTTCATGGTTCAATTTCCATCCACTAACTCTTTACACTGTAAATTTTATCCATAGAAGCAGAAACGGCAGCGGAGCAGCAAAGGTTGAAAGTGTGCCAGGCGTCTGAGTGCCGCTGTAGTTTGCAGTAAAAGTTTTCACGTCACTTTTGCAGAGTAAATAAAGTGATTATGGCACTAACTGGCTGCAGGTTAATCGGTGAAGGTCCGTGTTTCTGTGCAGCGAGGCGGATGCTGGCGGCGGTCAGGGCCTGAAACAGCAAAGGCTTTTAGAAGAACAACTCATTAACAGACAACCTCCTCCTCTGAGCGCGAGTGCCGTTTGGAGAGGCTGCTTTTCTCTTTGAGCCGCTCACAGAAAGTCAAGGCTGGTCGCTCCAGGTACTGATTGCTTTTTTCTCCTTTTTGCCAGAGTGCCTATTGAGAGCAAGGCGAGCACCAAATGAAAGCTTTTCAAACATTAATGAAGCGCTCAACTAAGAGTTTTTTCTTTGTCGCCGCTCCGCCTGCAGGCGGCCAGGAGGAGGACGACTGTTTGATTGGTTGACTTAAGGTCAGCGTGGAGTTTATCTGCTTCATCGGTGCACACGTAGAATGCGCTGTGGTGCCAAACAAATATGTGACAACATGAAAAACTTCGACACTTGCTGGCTGAGATTTAGCTCATCGCTAAGAATGCCGGTGCCACCGTTTAAAGGGTTTGATCCAGACGAGGATTCTGGATTCCTCACGTGCACATGTGCACGTACATGGCTCTCAGCTGCACATCAAGAGGAGTTTGAGGTTCAGCGTCTTGCTCAAGGACACTCAGACAGTGCACAGATGCCTTCAGTCTCTTTGACTTTGTGCTTGAAGACCTGATCCACAGTCAGCGTCACCTTTGAGCTTAATGATGTCACAAAGGAAACACACCCTGATGTGTTACTCAGTTTATCATGTGGTTGATGTATTTGTTTCTTTTTCATTTGGTCTAAAGCAAATGGGCAGAGGTGGCGTAGAGAGCTAAAAGTGCGGTTGTTGCCTAAACATGACCTTTGACCTTTGTGTGTGCTGTTCTCAGACCCGATGGTGTGGGCACCGTGACGCTAACAGAGAAAAAGAAGTTTGACGCTAACAGAGCACGCCTCCTGACCCTGCTGGAGAGCCAGTTGACACGTTTCAGGTATGAACCCATCACAGGTCAGTTAAAACCCGTTTTAACTGACCTCAAATAAACACTGAAAATGGCCTGAAATGTTGGCAGTTTTTTCAGCGACAGCTTCATGGATGAAAAATTCAACAGAATTACTATGAAATAAGCCCAACACAAACAGTTTAATGCCGGCCCCTCAGCAGTTTAATGCCGGCCCCTCAGCAGTTTCATGCCGGCCCCTCAGCAGTTTAATGCCGGCCCCTCAGCAGTTTCATGCCGGCCCCTCAGCAGTTTCATGCCGGCCCCTCAGCAGTTTAATGCCGGCCCCTCAGCAGTTTAATGCCGGCCCCTCAGCAGTTTCATGCCGGCCCCTCAGCAGTTTCATGCCGGCCCCTCAGCAGTTTAATGCCGGCCCCTCAGCAGTTTCATGCCGGCCCCTCAGCAGTTTCATGCCGGCCCCTCAGCAGTTTCATGCCGGCCCCTCAGCAGTTTCATGCCGGCCCCTCAGCAGTTTAATGCCGGCCCCTCAGCAGTTTCATGCCGGCCCCTCAGCAGTTTCATGCCGGCCCTTCAGCAGTTTAATGCCGGCCCCTCAGCAGTTTCATGCCGGCCCCTCAGCAGTTTCATGCCGGCCCCTCAGCAGTTTCATGCCGGCCCCTCAGCAGTTTCATGCCGGCCCTTCGCCTGCTTAATGCTGGCCCCTTACTTACAACATATTTAATGTTCAAACTGATAGACTTTTTTGTTTTTGTGCAAATATTTGCTGATTTTGAAATGGATGCCTGCAACACGTTTCAAAAAAAGTTGGGACAGGGGCAACAAAAGACTGGGAAAGTTGATGAATGCTCAAAGAACATCTGTTTGGAACATTCCACAGGTGAACAGGTTAATTGGAAACAGGTGAGTGTCATGATTGGTTATAAAAGGAGCATCCCCAAGGATCACCACTTTGTGAACAACTGCGTGAAAAAACAATCCAGAAGTTTAAGAACAATGTTTCTCAATGTTCAGTTGCAAGGAATTTAGGGATTGCATCATCTACAGTCCATAATATAATCAGAAGATTCGGAGAATCTGGAGAACTTTTTACATGTATGCGGCAAGGCTGAAAACCAACATTGAATGCCCGTGACCTTTGATCCCTCAGGCAGCACTGCATTAAAAACTGACATCATTGTGTAAAGGATCTTACCGTGTGGGCTCAGGAACACTTCAGAAAACCATTGTCAGTTAACACAGTTCGTCGCTACATCTACAAATGCAAGTTAAAACTCTACCATGCAAAGTGAAAGCCAAACATCAACAACATCCAGAAACGCCGCCGCCTTCTCTGAGCCTGAGCTCATTTGAAATGGACAGACGCAAAGTGGAAAAGTGTGCTGAGGTCTGATGAGTCCACATTTCAAATTGTTTTTGGAAATCATGGATGTCGTGTCCTCGGGACAAAAGAGGAAAAAGACCATCCAGATTGTTACCAGTGCAAAGTTCAAAGTTCACACCCCCGTGCCATCTGTGATGGCACCATCAATGCTGAAAGGTACATCCAGGTTTCGGAGCAACACATGCTGCCATCCAAGCAACGTCTTTTTCAGGGATGTCCCTGCTTATTTCAGCAAGACAATGTCAAGCCACATTCTGCACGTGTTACAACAGCGTGGCTTCATAGTAAAAGAGTGCAGGTACTAGACTGGCCTGCCTGCAGTCCAGACCTGTCGCCCATTGAAAATGTGTGGCGCATTATGAAGCGCAAAATACAACAACGGAGACCCCGGACTGTCGTACATCAAGGAAGAATGGGAAAGAATTCCACCTACAAAGCTTCAACAATTCTTTCTTTCTTTCTTTCTTAATCTTTCGTTAAGTTCTGGATCTGGATCTGGATTCAGACACCACTATGGTTCTGGTGCTGTTAGATCTCAGTGCTGCATTTGATACCTTGGATCATCATATTCTACTTGATAGGCTGGAAAATCATTTTGGGATTACTGGGAGTGCCCTTGCATGGCTGACGTCATACTTGACCAGTCGTTCTCACTGTGCTTTGTACAGTAACACTACCTCTAACCTTAGTGACATGAAATTTGGGGTTCCACAGGGGTCTTTCTTAGGCCCCCTGCTTTTCTCTCTTTATATAGCACCCCTTGGGCCCACACTGCTGTGTTTTGGGGTTACCTTTCACTGCTATGCTGATGATACTCAGTTATACATGCAGATAATTGCTGGTAATTTCATCCACATAAAATCCTTAGAAGACTGCCTTGCAACAGTGAGAAGCTGGATGTCTAGAAACTTCCTAAGTTTAAACTCTGATAAGACTGAAATGGTGGTTCTTGGTCCAGTGAGACATCGGCATCAATTTAACCAGTTAACACTCAGCCTCGGCTCATGTGTCATACATCACACTGACAAAGTGAGGAACCTTGGGGTAATTTTTGATCCTTCGTTGTCCTTTGACCTCCACATTAGAAATATTACGAGGACTGCTTTCTTCCACCTGTGAAATATAGTAATGATTCATCCCATCCTGTCTATGGCTGATGCTGAGACCCTGATCCATGTGTTTATCTCTTCTAGATTGGACTACTGCAATGTTCTATTTTCTGGTTTACTGCAGTCCAGCATTATGGCTCTCCAATTGCTTCAAAATGCTGCAGCCAGACTTTTGACACGAAGCAGAAAGTTTGACCACATTACACCCATTTTGGTGTCTCTTCACTGGCTTCCTGTCCCAGTGAGATCAGATTTTAAGGTTCTGCTACTAGTCTATAAAATTGTTCATGGACTGGCACCTCACTACCTAGCTGACCTAATTAAACCTTAAGAAGTCTGCGGGTCACAGAGCTTTCTCTTATCGTGTCCGTGTTCTGTGGAATGATCTCCCTGCATCAGTTAAACAGTCAGATTCTGTGGAGACTTTCAAGTCCAGACTTAAGACGCACTTATTTTCCCTTTCGTATGGCTGGCATACTGGCATAGTTTTGTTTTATGCTTTTTACTCTTGTAATTCATTTTATTAGTAAACACAGCGTGCCACGGCCTCAACTTTACCTAAATTCTGGGTCTTTTAGTGAAGCTTAGGGCTAGTGGCCGGTGATCACCTTAGTATTTCTTGTTGTTTAATGCTGACAAATTATACTGTATTTGTTGTCTTTCTGATGCCTGATTCTGTTTTTCTCTCTGTTTGAGGTGCAGCTCCATCCAGAGATGGGTGTGGTATTTGTGCTGGAGACCCTCTTGTCCTGTGCACCAACAGCATCTCCTGTATATTTGTTTTGTGAATTGTTTCTGTGAATTGTTTTGTAATTTGTGTCTGTATCATGGCCCAAGCAGAGTCACCCCTTTGAGTCTGGTCTGCTTGAGGTTTCTTCCTTCCTGAGGGAGTTTTCCTTACCACTGTTGCTCTGGGGGTTAGACCTTACTTGTATGAAGCAGCTTGACGCAACTCTGTTGTGATTTGGCGCTATATAAATGAAAAGAAATTGAAATTGAAACAGTTAGTGTCCTCAGTTCCCAAACGCTTATTGAGTGTTGTTAGAAGGAAAGGTGATGTAACACAGTGGTAAACATACCACTGTCCCAGCTTTTTTGAAACGTGTTGCAGGCATCCATTTCAAAATGAGCAAATATTTGCACAAAAACAATAACGTTTATCAGTTTGAACATTAAATAGCTTGTCTTTGTGGTGTATTCAATTGAATATAGGTTGAAGAGGATTTGAAAATCATTGTATTCTGTTTTTATTTACATTTTACACAACATCCCAACTTCATTGGAATTGGGTTTGTAAAACTAAATTTATTTTTAGTGCACATGAGCACCAATGTGCACCTGTTTATTACTGTTGATCTTTTGTAACGGCTGATTGAAGTGAATCTTCAGACACTGATTGTTCTCATCACCCGATGTCCAATAAATTTGGCTGTAAAAGTGATGATGTTTAAGTGGGTCTGTATTTCCTCTGGCTTTGAGGTTTTTTATTTTGATTAAAAGTGAGTAAAAAAAAACTTTCTAATCTGTGAAGCAGAAAAACGTAAAATAAATCACATCAAAAAGCAAGTTTTAAACTTTGGAAGGTTTTTCTTTCCTACATACAAGACATGTGGTCTGCAGCAGCACTAGGGGATTGTGCGTATTTTTAGTGGCACAAAACAGGTGCCAGACCTGTTTGGGCTCCTGTGTGCGCGTGCTGTTGTTCAGTGGCAGTGGCGTGTGAACACGTGTGAAAGCGACAGCCCCGAGACCTTGAGCCACACTTGTGTGAAAGAACCTGATCCATTAACTGTCCTCAAACCCGGCTCTTTAGACTCTTCAGGTATGAGAATGGGCCCTCCATCTGGCCCCAGAAAGGATTCGGGGGGGGGGGGGGGGCTAATGCTGTTCAACAATGTGGAGATTAACAGCAGCTCGGGTGCCGTCACACCTCAAACCACCGCCCTCTGATGCCGTTTTCCTGAAGAAACGGTTTCTGTGTGTTTATTTTAGACGACAGAAGAACAAGCATCCAAACAGAACACCTTCAAACAGGATCACGGTGACAGAATAAAGCTGAGACGGCTCATCATCTTATTCCAGTCATCCTGATATCATCACTGTCAATCTGCTGATTTCATAAATTAAAATATTTTTTTGTGCGCTAGAAAATAACTCATTTGAGTACTGAGGACCAGTCCAATCCGTCCACCCATGGTTTCTGTTCCACATCAGTCCAGAACTCTTCAACGAATTTAGTCAAGATTTGTTTATAAAATTCTTATTGCCCATGACATCTCTGGCCAACTAACTTGCTCACTCATTAACTCACATCCATGATCTCACTCAGCTTCTCACTAACTCACTAACTCCCATCCATGATATCACTCAGCTTCTCACTAACTCACTAACTCCCATCCATGATCTCACTCACCTTCTCACTAACTCCCTCACTAACTCCCATCCATGATATCACTCAGCTTCTCACTAACTCACTAACTCCCATCCATGATCTCACTCACCTTCTCACTAACTCCCTCACTCACTAACTCACATCCATCCATGATCTCACTCACCTCAGTCACTACCTCACACACATCCATAATCTCACTCACCTTCTCACTAAAACATCCATGATCTCACTCACCTTCTCACTAACTCCCTCACTCACTAACTCACATCCATCCATGATCTCACTCACCTCAGTCACTAACTCACACACATCCATGATCTTACTCAGCTTCTCACTAACTTACTAACTCCCATCCATGATCTCACTCACCTTCTCACTAACTCCCTCACTCACTAACTCACATCCATCCATGATCTCACTCACCTCAGTCACTAACTCACACACATCCATGATCTCACTCACCTTCTCACTAACTCCCTCACTCACTAACTGACATCCATCCATGATCTCACTCACCTCAGTCACTAACTCACACACATCCATGATCTTACTCAGCTTCTCACTAACTCCCTCACTCACTAACTCCCATCCATGATATCACTCAGCTTCTCACTAACTCACTAACTCCCATCCATGATCTCACCTTCTCACTAACTCCCTCACTCACTAACTCATATCCATCCATGATCTCACTCACCTCAGTCACTAACTCACACACATCCATGATCTTATTCAGCTTCTCACTAACTCCCTCACTCACTAACTCCCATCCATGATCTCACTCAGCTTCTCACTAACTCCCTCACTCACTAACTCCCATCCATGATCTCACTCATCTTCTCACTAACTCCCTCACTCACTAACTCCCATCCATGATCTCACTCACCTTCTCACTAACTCCCTCACTCACTAACTCACATCCATCCATGATTTCACTCACTCCCTCACTAACTCACACACATCCATGATCTCACTCAGCTTTCACTAACTCCCTCACTCACTAACTCACATCCATCCATGATCTCACTCACTCACTAACTCACATCCATGATCTCACTCAGCTTCTTACTAACTCCCTCACCCACTAACTCACACACATCCATTATCTCACTCTCCTTCACACAAACTCACTCACTCACTCACTCACTCACTCACTCACTCACTCACTCACTCACTCACTCACTCACTCACTCACTCACATCCATGATCTCACTCGTCTTCTCATAATTCACATCCATGATCTCATCTCATAACTCACATGGTCTCACTCACCTTCTCACTAACACCCTCACTCATGAACTCACAGACATCCATGATGTCATTCACCGACTCCCGCACTAACTCACTCACATCCATGATTTCACTCACTTTCTCACATCTATGATCTCACTCACCTGCTCACTAACTCCGTCACTCACTCACTCACTCAATCACTCACTCACTCACTCACTCACTCACTCACTCACTCACTCACTCACTCACTTACTCACTCACATCCATGAGCTCACTTACTTTCTCACATCTATGATCCTACTCAGCTGCTCACTAACTACTTCACTCTGTAACACATCCATGATCTCACTCACCTGCTCACTAACTCACTTACATCCATGATTTCACTCACTTTCTCACATCTATGATCTCACGCACCTGCTCACTAACTACTTCACTCAGTAACTCACATCCATGATCTCACTCACCTGCTTACTAACTCCGTCACTCACTAACTCACTCACATCCGTGATCTCACTCACCTTCTCGCATCTATAATCTCGCTCACGTTCCCTAACTACTTCACTCACTAACTCACTCACATCTATGATCTCACTCACCTGTTCACTAACTCCCTCACTCACCCACTAATTCACATTCATGATCTCACTCACCGGCTGACTAACTACTTCACTCACTAACTCTCTTACATGATCTCACTTAAATGCTCACTAAGTCACTCAGTCCCTGTGTGCTGTATCTTTTCTTTGAGTTGATGTTTCAGTCAGAGGACAATTGGAGAACATGTGACTTTTGTGATCGGAACGTGTTGGTGTGATGGAAAATCCAGCCTCAGATTTTTGTTGGGTCACAGACTGACCTGCATGGCTGCTTGTCTTTGTTGATGAAATGCTATTGGCTGACCGGTTAGTGGTGTAGAACCCTTCAAACCTCGGCAGCTGACCGTCAGTGTTTCCAAACATTTGTCCTCGAGCTAGTTCTAATTGCGGTTTCTCCTGCAGGTACTGTTTCCCCTTCGGACGACCGGATGGCGCACTGAAGGCGACGCTCTCCCTGCAGGAGCGGGTATGCGATCGTGTCTGGTGGTCTGTGATTGGCTGTGGTTCCTGATTAAAGGTGAGGACTGTAACGTGCTGTTTCAGGTCATGATGACAGACGTAACCACACCTGTCCCGCCCGAAGGCATGAAGAAAGTGGTGCAGAAATGTCTGGAAAAAGCAGCAGAAATTAACTACAGTCAGCTGATCCAGTACGCTCAGCTGAAAGGTCAGAGGCCACACCCCGTCATTACGGCCTTAGTCAGGTGACATTTCTGTGTGAAGGCGGATTCAGGCGCCAATACCCTGTTCAAAGTTGCTAAAGTTCCAGTTCTGTAGCCGCTGAGCAAGTCTGGTGCTGTTGTAGGTCCTTGAATGTTTTGCTGTGTTGTTAATGTTTGTTTTTGTTTGTTTGTTTGTTATTTATTTCTGTTTATGTATCATCAGCAAGTGAACAGGCGGCTCCGGAGCAGCGGCTGGAGGACATGATGCGACTCGGTGAGCTCTGCATTGAAGTCCTGCAGCAGAATGACGAGCATCACGCTGAGGTATGAGCACAGTTCCACCTGTCAGACACCAGGGGGCGAGCCTGGACTGGGTAACAAAGACAAACACGCCTCGGACACAAGCAGTAGACTAAACTGATTTACTTCAGGCTAAAGCTTCTTGAAGACCAAAATATTTATATATATCTTTGTGTCAACGGCTGAGAACTTTGTTGAACACATTTAAGTTGCAGTCTGCTCTTAAACGCTTTTAAGATGATGGAAACTGGCAAGCTCATTTCAAGCTGCCATGTTTTCCAGTCTATAAATCACTTTTGTTTTTGAAACGTGGTGCTGCTGCTTCATGCAGCAACAAACTGAATTTAATCTGCACATTATTTATTTATATTGTAAACACCCCCTTAGTGGGCTCAGGCTAATGGGGCAATTAATATTACTGTACAAGGTAAAAAGGACTGAAGTAAACTGCTTTGTGTTGCTGCTGAACAGACGTGTCTGCTTAGAGCTGAATGTGTGCACGTTTACGCCACTAAGTGTAATTAAACTTTTTTAACTCATACATTTTCAACTCATTATTGTTAGCCTTACCTTAGCCTAGTTTTCCTCCTAGTTGCTGTTCTTACTGTCCCACAAACTGTAAGAGTGTCAAGTAGTATTAAGGTTTTTCCCTGTCTTGATTCAGCAGTGTGGTCTTTCAGTTTGAGAATATGATTTGCTAATTTCAGTCATTCTCATTTGGGTCTTGTTAGATTGTACATTTCCAATTTTTCTGGGTATAGTGGGGAGCGAATTCAGAAGACTCAAAAACTACAGATAATGTCAATTTTAGACGTTGTATTGTATAGTAATCTTTCCTGGACAGGAAGGAGCCAATTCAGCCCGCAAGCTAGCCAACCCCGCCCCCTCCCTGCCTTTTTCTCTCTGCACTCCAGCCACTCCCCCAGATGGGCGGACCACTACCCTCAGCATGAATCAGTTAAGTTATGTGTTTGCATGAAACATGTTGCATTTAACATTTGACATTTATGTGTAGTGTGCTGCTTGCGTTATTATATAAACATTATGTAAATCTGTCTGTGTAGTGTGATAAGCAGATGAACAGTATGCCTTATGCCGTTCCAGAGGAAATATGAGGATATTACTATTATTATTGTTATTAGTAGTAGTAGTAGTAGTAGTATTATCATTATAAGATTTGAGGCTATTCGCAAGTTATTAGCAAGTTATATTATGATTTATACCACAGACAAATTAGCCATGAAACATATAATCCAACAGTCTTCTTGTTTTATGATGGTTGGCATCCATGTTAATGGTGTATTAGGCCACTTTCTGCTCCAGATCACAGTACCTCTATCAGATCAATGTACAGGAGCAGGTTGTCATTCGATAATGCAGGAGTTTTAAATATAGTCTTAAAGTTGCTCTGAACTACAAGTCGCAGGACCTCCCAAACTTACAAAACAAAACGTCACTTATTTTCCTGAAAATGAAAATGTCTACGCTGACACAAGTCCTTTCCGTGGGGCTGTGTGGACTTTTGAAAGTGTTATCTGACTTTTAGAAAATATGCCCTGTTAAGCAATCAGGAAATGGCACCTGCTTCTAACATCCACTAACCATCCAGCAGGGGGCAGACATGTCTATAGGAAATTAAATAGGCAAAAGAAAGTTTATTATTATTATTCATCTGCTGCATCAAAGTTAATCAGATTTTAACACTTGTGTCCTCGTTATAGGTCGTCTTTATGTGGTGAGTTACAGAACGACAACATTTGTTGTTTTTGAGTTATCGTGATAACAAACTGTTCGCTCACTGCATTTCACAGCAGAGAGGCTTTTCCAGAACCTCAGAAAAGTTGAAGGCCACGTTTCCTGACTTCACTCATTCATTTAATTTGGTGAAATGTCTGCTGATGATGGTTGTTTGGTTGGTTGTTTTTATATGTTTGTTGTGGACATCAGTCCAACACATTCAAAAACAAACAGTGATGACGGGACGTGTTCCCTACGTAAGCTCCATACTGTGAGCGTGTGGTGCTCTGTGCACATGCTGCAGAATTAACAACATTGAAACTTAGTTTGTTTGTTCGAAAGTATTAAAAAATAACACACTGCTAAAATACCCTCAGCCGTATGAGCACTGTCATATTAATCATTTCCAGTTGTTTAATTAGTATCCCAGTGCAAAGTTTTATTTATATATATATATATATATATATATACACACGCACGCACACATTAATTAAGATCCTAATGTCTTAGGTACAAATTGTACATGCTCGATAAAACCCCACTATCAGTCAATCAATAAACAATATTTCCGTTTTAACAGGGTCTGCAGGAGGGCGTGTCTGTGCACATACATGAACTTTTGACAATCGTGGAAGTTAGCTTTGAGTTAGCGAAAGTTATCTTGCATGCTGATATAATCCTGGACTTCAGGAAGAACAGGGCTGACCCAGCTCCACTCTACATCCATAGGGACTGTGTGGAAAGGGTCAGCTCCTTCAGGTTCCTGGGAGTGCAGCTCTCTGACAGCCTCTCCTGAACTGCCAACACCACAGTGGTGGTGAAGAAAGCCCAGTACTGACTCCACGTCCTGAGGGTGCTCAGGAGAAACAATCTGGAGGAGAAGCTGCTGGTGTTGTTCAACAGAGCCACCATCGAGAGCATCCTGACATACTGCATCACAGCGTGGTACAGGGGGTGCTCAGCAGCAGACAGGAGAGCGCTGCAGAGGGTGATCAACACAGCCCAGGGGATCACTGGTTGATCTCTGCCCAGCCTGGAGGACATTGTCAGCTCTCGCTACCTCAGCAGAGCTGCCAGCATCAACAAAGACACATCCCACCCCAGCAACCACCTGTTTGACCTACAACCCTCTGGCCGATGGTATAGGTCAATCAAAACTAGGACAAACAGACTCAGGGTCAGCTTTTTCCCCAGAGCGATCGCTGCTCTGAACAATAACAAATCACTCTAATCCACACCTTCAAGTTTATGTGCAATATCTGTAAACCATATGCAGTATTTTCCTGTGCAGTATCATTCCACCATTGTACATAATGTCTTGTTTTACATTTTATATTTTGTCTACATTTTATTTTAGCTATACATCTATTTAAATTTATTTTGTTATATTTCATTATCTTTTATTTGGCTAACAGTCACTCGCACCTCGGAAAAGTACCTTTTGGAGTTGCACTCAAATCTCGTTGCAATGTAAATTACAATGACAATAATGGCAATTCTGATTCTGATATCCACGAAATGTCTTGTAAATGACCCCACAGGTGTTATCAGTTTACAAAAGCAGTGTTTTAACTTTTAGAAGTGTTTGTTTCTCACTAGCTTTTACATAATATATGACAAAGGTTACATTTACACACAATTGAAACAGAGATTGCAGTTCGCAACCAGCCACTGACGTCATGGTGCTGCTCTACTCTGATTGGCTGTCACCCCCACCCCTAAAAAAATGGAACTGAATGAAACAGAATGCAACTTTTTAACATCTTAAAATAGGTCAAGGTTACAATAGGTCATCTTTGAACTTGTCCAAGGTCTGTGTCCCAAGAATGTTCCCTGTGAATTTGAAGACTGTGGCAGTAACAGGACTGGACTGGACAGATAGACGGACGGACAGCCGCCGGGTCTTCGCAGTACCCCATGGCCATGTTTTGCAGCCTCGGGTAATAAATAAATAAATTTGCTGTCTTGTTTTTTGTTGTTCACCGTCATTTATTTAATTTATTAAAAATTTGGTAAGCACGTAATGAGCTGCGTTGAGGTCGTGACCTTGTGTTTGTGTGAGTGTTGAAGAAAACACTTTTTGTTTTTTGATTGACAGTGACAGCAGCACGTCACGTCACATTGACGTTCACGTAGGCCTCTACTGGTGGTTGGCTCTCACTGCGGTATTGTATCACTTCCTGTTCCGGAGCACAGCGGTGTTTTTCTGTATCTGTTAGCTGTTTAATCTGCGCAGTTAGATTGATCTAGTTATCTAGATTACGATTTGTTTCCCAGTGTCATCTTTACGTGCCTTAACTAAAGCACTCCTTCTGAATCACCTCTAAATTATTTACACATTATTCACTTTGCGTGTTTTTAGGAATCCGCTAGCTTAGCGTAGCTACTAGCTCTTAGCCGATTTAGCATGGCGGCTTCTCCTGTCTCTCCCGCACTTTTCTGCTCTGGGTGTGAAATGTTTAGTTATTCCTCGGCCTCCTTTAGCAGTAACGGTACTTGTAATAAGTGTAGCTTATTCGTAGCTTTGGAGGCCAGGCTGGGCGAATTGGAGACTCGGCTCTGCACCGTGGAAAATTCTACAGCTAGCCAGGCCCCTGTAGTCGGTGCGGACCAAGGTAGCTTAGCCGCCGTTAGTTTCCCTCTGGCAGATCCCGAGCAGCCGGGAAAGCAGGCCGACTGGGTGACTGTGAGGAGGAAGCGTAGCCCTAAACAGAAGCCCCGTGTACACCGCCAACCCGTTCACATTTCTAACCGTTTTTCCCCACTCAACGACACACCCGCCGAGGATCAAACTCTGGTTATTGGCGACTCTGTTTTGCGAAATGTGAAGTTAGCGACACCAGCAACCATAGTCAATTGTCTTCCGGGGGCCAGAGCAGGTGACATTGAAGGAAATTTGAAACTGCTGGCTAAGGCTAAGCGTAAATTTGGTAAGATTGTAATTCACGTCGGCAGTAATGACACCCGGTTACGCCAATCGGAGGTCACTAAAATTAACATTAAATCGGTGTGTAACTTTGCAAAAACAATGTCGGACTCTGTAGTTTTCTCTGGGCCCCTCCCCAATCAGACCGGGAGTGACATGTTTAGCCGCATGTTCTCCTTGAATTGCTGGCTGTCTGAGTGGTGTCCAAAAAATGAAGTGGGCTTCATAGATAATTGGCAAAGCTTCTGGGGAAAACCTGGTCTTGTTAGGAGAGACGGCATCCATCCCACTTTGGATGGAGCAGCTCTCATTTCTACAAATCTGGCCAATTTTCTTAAATCCTCCAAACCGTGACTATCCAGGGTTGGGACCAGGAAGCAGAGTTATAGTCTTACACACCTCTCTGCAGCTTCTCTCCCCCTGCCATCCCCTCATTACCCCATCCCCGTAGAGACGGTGCCTGCTCCCAGACCACCAATAACCAGCAAAAATCTATTTAAGCATAAAAATTCAAAAAGAAAAAATAATATAGCACCTTCAACTGCACCACAGACTAAAACAGTTAAATGTGGTCTATTAAACATTAGGTCTCTCTCTTCTAAGTCCCTGTTGGTAAATGATATAATAATTGATCAACATATTGATTTATTCTGCCTTACAGAAACCTGGTTACAGCAGGATGAATATGTTAGTTTAAATGAGTCAACACCCCCGAGTCACACTAACTGTCAAAATGCTCGTAGCACGGGCCGGGGCGGAGGATTAGCAGCAATCTTCCATTCCAGCTTATTAATTAATCAAAAACCTAGACAGAGCTTTAATTCATTTGAAAGCTTGACTCTTAGTCTTGTCCATCCAAATTGGAAGTCCCAAAAACCAGTTTTATTTGTTATTATCTATCGTCCACCTGGTCGTTACTGTGAGTTTCTCTGTGAATTTTCAGACCTTTTGTCTGACTTAGTGCTTAGCTCAGATAAGATAATTATAGTGGGCGATTTTAACATCCACACAGATGCTGAGAATGACAGCCTCAACACTGCATTTAATCTATTATTAGACTCTATTGGCTTTGCTCAAAAAGTAAATGAGTCCACCCACCACTTTAATCATATCTTAGATCTTGTTCTGACTTATGGTATGGAAATAGAAGACTTAACAGTATTCCCTGAAAACTCCCTTCTGTCTGATCATTTCTTAATAACATTTACATTTACTCTGATGGACTACCCAGCAGTGGGGAATAAGTTTCATTACACTAGAAGTCTTTCAGAAAGCGCTGTAACTAGGTTTAAGGATATGATTCCTTCTTTATGTTCTCTAATGCCATATACCAACACAGTGCAGAGTAGCTACCTAAACTCTGTAAGTGAGATAGAGTATCTCGTCAATAGTTTTACATCCTCATTGAAGACAACTTTGGATGCTGTAGCTCCTCTAAAAAAGAGAGCTTTAAATCAGAAGTGCCTGACTCCGTGGTATAACTCACAAACTCGTAGCTTAAAGCAGATAACCCGTAAGTTGGAGAGGAAATGGCGTCTCACTAATTTAGAAGATCTTCACTTAGCCTGGAAAAAGAGTCTGTTGCTCTATAAAAAAAAACCCTCCGTAAAGCTAGGACATCTTTCTACTCATCAATCAATCAATCAATCAATCAATCAATTTTTTTATATAGCGCCAAATCACAACAAACAGTTGCCCCAAGGCGCTTTATATTGTAAGGCAAGGCCATACAATAATTATTACATCACTAATTGAAGAAAATAAGAACAACCCCAGGTTTCTTTTCAGCACTGTAGCCAGGCTGACAAAGAGTCAGAGCTCTATTGAGCTGAGTATTCCATTAAATTTAACTAGTAATGACTTCATGACTTTCTTTGCTAACAAAATTTTAACTATTAGAGAAAAAATTACTCATAACCATCCCAAAGACATATCGTTATCTTTGGCTGCTTTCAGTGATGCCGGTATTTGGTTAGACTCTTTCTCTCCGATTGTTCTGTCTGAGTTATTTTCATTAGTTACTTCATCCAAACCATCAACATGTTTATTAGACCCCATTCCTACCAGGCTGCTCAAGGAAGCCCTACCATTATTTAATGCTTCGATCTTAAATATGATCAATCTATCTTTGTTAGTTGGCTATGTACCACAGGCTTTTAAGGTGGCAGTAATTAAACCATTACTTAAAAAGCCATCACTTGACCCAGCTATCTTAGCTAATTATAGGCCAATCTCCAACCTTCCTTTTCTCTCAAAAATTCTTGAAAGGGTAGTTGTAAAACAGCTAACTGATCATCTGCAGAGGAATGGTCTATTTGAAGAGTTTCAGTCAGGTTTTAGAATTCATCATAGTACAGAAACAGCATTAGTGAAGGTTACAAATGATCTTCTTATGGCCTCGGACAGTGGACTCATCTCTGTGCTTGTTCTGTTAGACCTCAGTGCTGCTTTTGATACTGTTGACCATAAAATTTTATTACAGAGATTAGAGCATGCCATAGGTATTAAAGGCACTGCGCTGCGGTGGTTTGAATCATATTTGTCTAATAGATTACAATTTGTTCATGTAAATGGGGAATCTTCTTCACAGACTAAAGTTAATTATGGAGTTCCACAAGGTTCTGTGCTAGGACCAATTTTATTCACTTTATACATGCTTCCCTTAGGCAGTATTATTAGACGGTATTGCTTAAATTTTCATTGTTACGCAGATGATACCCAGCTTTATCTATCCATGAAGCCAGAGGACACACACCAATTAGCTAAACTGCAGGATTGTCTTACAGACATAAAGACATGGATGACCTCTAATTTCCTGCTTTTAAACTCAGATAAAACTGAAGTTATTGTACTTGGCCCCACAAATCTTAGAAACATGGTGTCTAACCAGATCCTTACTGTGGATGGCATTACCCTGACCTCTAGTAATACTGTGAGAAATCTTGGAGTCTTTTTTGATCAGGATATGTCATTCAAAGCGCATATTAAACAAATATGTAGGACTGCTTTTTTGCATTTACGCAATATCTCTAAAATCAGAAAGGTCTTGTCTCAGAGTGATGCTGAAAAACTAATTCATGCATTTATTTCCTCTAGGCTGGACTATTGTAATTCATTATTATCAGGTTGTCCTAAAAGTTCCCTAAAAAGCCTTCAGTTAATTCAAAATGCTGCAGCTAGAGTACTGAGGGGGACTAGAAGGAGAGAGCATATCTCACCCATATTGGCCTCTCTTCATTGGCTTCCTGTTAATTCTTACTTATAAGGTTTTGAATAATCAGGTCCCATCTTATCTTAGGGACCTCATAGTACCATATCACCCCAATAGAGCGCTTCGCTCTCAGACTGCAGGCTTACTTGTAGTTCCTAGGGTTTGTAAGAGTAGAATGGGAGGCAGAGCCTTCAGCTTTCAGGCTCCTCTCCTGTGGAACCAGCTCCCAATTCAGATCAGGGAGACAGACACCCTCTCTACTTTTAAGATTAGGCTTAAAACTTTCCTTTTTGCTAAAGCTTATAGTCAGGGGTGGATCAGGTGACCCTGAACCATCCCTTAGTTATGCTGCTATAGACGTAGACTGCTGGGGGGTTCCCATGATGCACTGTTTCTTTCTCTTTTTGCTCTGTATGCACCACTCTGCATTTAATCATTAGTGATCGATCTCTGCTCCCCTCCACAGCATGTCTTTTTCCTGGTTCTCTCCCTCAGCCCCAACCAGTCCCAGCAGAAGACTGCCCCTCCCTGAGCCTGGTTCTGCTGGAGGTTTCTTCCTGTTAAAAGGGAGTTTTTCCTTCCCACTGTAGCCAAGTGCTTGCTCACAGGGGGTCGTTTTGACCGTTGGGGTTTTACATAATTATTGTATGGCCTTGCCTTACAATATAAAGCGCCTTGGGGCAACTGTTTGTTGTGATTTGGCGCTATATAAAAAAATTGATTGATTGATTGACCATTTTATCAAAGTCCTTGATCGCGCCACTTTGGCGCTACCACCAGAAACAGACAGCGCCGACGTGGCAATGGCTCGATGAAAATAACGCCCACGGTCCATATGCACGTACGACGGCACGTGAAACTGACTAATCAAAGGTGCTGAGACGTCACGCCTTGATTGGTCCTCAGTGGCATCTGTTTCTGAGCTATTAAAAACACCCTACTGTTGCCACGGCAACAACTGCTGGAGTCAGACGGCTTCTGTCACACAAGAATCCTGAAAAAAATGGGCTTCTGCTAGAAAAAAAAACAGTTGGGTCCATAAATGTTTGGACGCTTGTTGCTTCAGCTTTCAAGTTTAAATACAAACTGAAATCAAAAAGCTTCATTCGTTAAAACATGTTTATACGTGCAGCACCTAGTCGTAGGACAGCGTAACTGCAGCTGCAGATCTGAACCATGAATTGTAGAATAAAAACAAAATATTGTTTTATTCAAAAACCAGTTAATTGCCATGGAATAATAAAGTCAGGCAGATGGCGGGTCAATGATTCAGTTAAACCAGATTGTTTTTTGTTTTGTTCAAATTCTGTTCGCATTGACCAGTTTGGATCTCTGTGATCTAAACTGGATGATAATGAAGAAGAAGAAGAGCCTTTATTGTCATTGTACATAAATACAGTGAAATGTGTCCTCTGCATTTAATCATCTTAATTACAGTTAGACACAATCCAACCACTCGGAGCAGTGAGCAGCCACAGTCCGACGCCCAGGGACCAACTCCAGATGTAGAGACACTGCCTTGCTCAGGGGCAGAGAAAAGAGCAGACCCTAAATAAACACGTTTTTGGTTGTGGGAGGAAACCGGAGGAAACGCACACAGACACACAGAAAAGGCCGGGAAGCAATCCCACAACCTTCTTACTGTGAGGCACCAGTGCAAACCACTAAGCCACCGTGTGGGGTTTTGCTTTTGTCCCAGAACAGTTTAACATGAAAAATAATCTGTCATGTTGTTATGAACAGTCATTTATTCCAACAAGTATATGTGTGACATTTATAAAGACTAGTGCAGTGCCCGTATGAAGTCTGTATTCTTATCGAAAACTGGGAGCTTAAGTAGATTTCTCATGAATGGTCATACAAGGCTGTGTTTGAAGGTGGGATGTAGGAAAGAGGGGCCGTTTGGACCCCCGTTGCCTGAGGACGGTCTCTTCCCAGCATTCAGAGGACTTCCTGCTGTGACTCCTTTGAATGCTGGGAAGAGACTGTCCTCAGAAACAAAGTGTGTCCACTATAAATAAATAATGTGCAGGTGAAATTCACTTTGTTTGCATGAAGCAAACATTCACGTTTTAAACATTTAAATAATCTAAAGGTTGTCACTGAGATCTGCGTTGGTCAACAGGGGGCAGCAAAGAGTCACTGCCCTTCTGTTGACCTTATGGTCTGACCGTCAGAGGTTTTTATTTTTTATTTTTTTATCTGCTCCCACTGGATTATTTTCTCTGTTATTTGTCAAATTATTTATTTGTTGTACTTTTTAGATCAGTGGTCATTCCTGCAGCTTTCAAAGGAGAGTTTGTGACCATAAATGGTTGTTTTAGGGCAGTCCCTTTTTGTAAATGGAGGAAAGGGCCCTATCTGCAGTGCATGTGAATTTGGGGTGTGTCCAACACTGCTGGACACAACCATATCCAGTGGAGTGGTGTGCAGTCTGAGGGACAGAGACATGGGAGCCAAAGGGGCGGGACTTAATGAATGATCTGGAAGCTTTTGGGTTTCTGACTCTCTTTCTCTGTTTTCTTTTTGTTGTCTTTGCAAAGGGACGTGAGGTGAGTTTGTCAACTCGTCTTTGTGAATGTGTGCACATCAAAGCTGACAATCACATGACCACACAAATGTATCAACTTCAAAGCCGGTGTCGCAGACCAAATCCCCCCCCCCCCCCCCCCAAAAAAAAAATCAGTCCGCCCTGCCTCCGCTGCACATGCGTCAAATCAGAGCTCAGCAGCTCGTCTGAGACAGAAGCTCTTCAGCCAAAGTGATTAAATGGATTAATATGATTATTAACCACCAGATGACAAAGTAAAACCTCTTAAATCATTCTAAAGTCAGTTTTAGGGGGCGCCGTTCTGTCTGTGACGTCACTTTGTGTGATTGGTGAGAGCACACGCGTGTGCATGTTGTGTGTCCTTTACCCTTTTTGTCTGTTCCATGAAATCGCTGAGTAAGAAGCAGTGAGTAAGTGAGGAAAGCCACCAAGACGCCAGCGCTGACCTTCTGCACTGTGATTGGCTGTGAATTGTGGCTGCACCAATCACAGCTTTGCTGTTGAGTAGAAACACGTTGGTGAATAAACGGCGTCTCTCTGGAGCTGATGTTTAATTTGACTCCGGTGGATTTAAGTTTTGATTCCATAAAGGTGTTTGTTTTTCTTCTTCTTGTCGCGTCCATCAGACGGCGTGTGTAAAATGCGTGTTGATAAGAAGGTGGCGTCTTCGTGTCTGTGCAGTTTATTTTTAGTGCGGCAAGCAGAAGGTCGCTGCAGCAGTAAATAAAACAGTCACACCAAGAAAGCAAAGCCGCGCAGATAAAACGAGCTGCAGCTTCTTTTCAGCAGGTGACTGACGCACAAACGACTTTCGAACGGTCAAAGGTCATTTATTTCCCTTCACCTTCAAGAAAAGTTGTCTGTGGGGAAGGATTTCAAATAAAACACACTCACATGCCAAACCACCAACTTCACAAGGGCACACAAAAGTGTTCCAGGAAAAACTCCCCGTCATGCAGGGCCACAGCAAGGGGTGGGCACTAGGCACTGGGCGTGGCCACCAGTGGAAATACTATGTCATAAAGAAAAAAGTATGTGAAAAGAAGTTCATCTATGATGTATTATTATTGTTATTGTTAGTGTTGTTATTGTTATTGATGTTATTATTATTATTTTTTTGCCATTAATATTAGTGTTATTGATATTATTATTATTTACTGTTGTTATTTGTTATTTATTTTCATCAATATTCATTATTTTTTTAATTATTGTTATTTATTATTATTACCACATAGAATCTTGACATTTGACATCATGTTGAAGGCTGCAGTTCAAAGACATGAAAATCTTCACTTTAAACAATATAAGTATAATAAATGAAACGTATTGTAAGATATTGATTGATTGTGATTGATTTATTGATAATGGACACAGTTTGATTTTAACTTGATAATCTGATATGAGAATCTTATTCTGATTCTTCACATTAAACACACAATTGCAGTTTTTGCTTTATTATTTTTGCATTAATTTATTGTACACCATCCTGGCTGCCCCCCGCCTCGGTGGCCCTGATCAAATTGATTGATTGATTGATTGATGTGAGCATGTCAGGGTGAATGGTTATTTCTGTGAAACTGAAGCTTTGTCGTGTGTCAGCTTCACACATGTTCTTTGTTTTTTTTATGATGCGTTCTTATGTTGATAAATTTAATAGCAGAAGAAGAAGCTGTCATCGTCGTGTTGGAGTCGCTGTTGTCTGCGGATGATGAGGTCAGCTGTGACTGTTTTGCAGCATTAATTTGACCTGACTGACAGAAACCATAGCGTTTTAACATTTTGTAGGATTTTAGATTAAAACAGGAAGCTGTGACTTTTTAATTTCTCTCTGAAATGACACTGTATTCCTGTTTATTCCGTATAAAACAGCATCTCTGCGTTGAAATGATTCACCTCTCACTCGCCGTCTGTCAATGTCTGGTTTGTGTCTTGCGCTGGCGCGGTGTGCGGCTGCTGCTCTCACCGCCGCCGAGCATCAGAAACAAACATCCACAAAGATCCAAAAACCGAAAAGCGTGCAGTGATCACCAAGAACTGAACGGCGTGTTTTTGCTCTCTCAGGCATTCTCGTGGTGGCCCGACGCCATGGCCGAACACGCCAAGACCTTCCTGTCTCTGTACCAAGCCGACATAGACTTGGCACTGCAGGTCCAACCTGTGGACTCCTGGGACAGCTTCCTGCTCTTCCAACTGCTCAACAACTTCCTGCGGATGGACGGTGAGTTCAGAACATATTTGCTCTCCAGTTCATGCTGGTCTAATCTTAATCTGGATCAAACCCAGATTACTGAGTCCAGTCTGATGGATCCGCGTCATCCAGGCAGCCGAACATTCAGGTGTTTGTATTTTATTCAATAAAGACCAACACCAGGGGTCTAAATCAGGCTCTGGAATAGGGTTAGGACTATAGGGTTAGAGGGGTGATGGTCTAGTGGTTAAGTGTTGAGCTTGAGACCAGAGGATCCTCGGTTCAAATCCCAGCCTGATCGGAAAATCACTAAGGGCCCTTGGACAAGGTCCTTAATCCCCTACTTGCTCCTGGTGTGTAGTGAGCGCCTTGCATGGCAGAAAAGCCTTATGTAAACTCAGTCCATGTTGGGCTACTGATGACCCCGGATTCACCTGGAAGAAGCAGACCTTTTTTTTTTTCTTTTTTTCTGTAGAAGAATTTATTTTTATTTGTCAGTTACATATTTTGTCTCCTGTGTATTAACTTCTGAAGAGGATTAGTTTGATTTTTTCACATACTTATTCTCCTAAAATAGAATGATTTGATACGTTTTCATGAAGGGATCATCGTCATAAAGCTGGAACAATATGAAAAAGAGTTTGAACCAAAGATATTTCATGTTTTTTTTTTCTGGTCAACATTTCAGGACTGAAACACATTCCAGAAAAGTTGGGACACTAAAACATTTAAAACTGGATTTGATGAGTGAAAATTGCTTGATTTTTTTTATTTTTATTTCTTTTTTTTTTGTATTTACAATATCATTCATAAACAACAATTAAAATAAACTCATTAAAAATGGGGATGAAATATTTTTTCTTACTTTCTAGAGATTGACTTTGGTTTATTTTTGTATTTTCAAATAGTTTTTTGTTAAACAAAACATCAAACTTGTTTAACCTTTTAAAAGTGTGTTTTTTGTTGTGTCTCACTGTAAATGTAAAAAAATAAAGCAGTAAATCGCGTCATAAAGTTTAAATCTCTGCGTCCTGTTTGGCAGCTCTGAGACTTGGACTCGGAGCCAGCTGAGATTTGGCGAGACACGAGGTGTTATTTAACACAGCCGACGCCAAAATCACTCGAATCCAGTAAGAGACTGACAGACGGCCCAGGGCGCCACCGAGAACAAAAACACTTTTTGGTATCTTTTATTCTTTTGTAATTACTGTCCTGTTAATTAATCCAAGTGTCACGACATTCGGCGACGTGAGCACGAGCTTCGAGGCGGTGGAGCCGAAAGACGGAAAGCAGTTTGTTTGCAGAAACGAGGTCTCGCTAATTATCTTTTCAGTCCAGTTCACACAGAAAAATTAATCAGAGAAAAATGCATTTCTTGAAATCGTTTGAGGCTTTTCTTTGCTAAATGTGTCTGTAGATGATTTAAATGCTCACTTGATTGTCAGTTTATGAGTCGGGATGCTGGGCGGTTGTTGGGAGTCGGTTTTCAGTCTCTGGTGGCCAAAAAGGCAACTGTTAATCACGGCAGAGCGAGGAATTAAAACTAATGAAGTCCTCCGAGAACAGATCCTCTTCTCTCAGCACCTCTGCGGACTTTGGTTTTCGTCGTCTGCAATTACACGACACCGTGAGCACCTGTTCTGCCCAACCGACTGCTCCACCCACCTGACAGATTGACGCCAGTCTCATTTTCACATCCACACCAAATCCCTGTGGTGTTAGTATCCAGCAAGGTTTCTGGGCTTCAGGTTCGTGGGCGTACGTGTTTTTTTGTCTGGGTGTTTGGTGATGGTGTTGTGCATAAAGTCACGCTCAGCATGAGTCAGAGTGATGTATCGTCTCCACAAACACTCTCTGTGGTCTCATGGAGATCAGTGAACATTGTAAAATGACTGCAAGCGACGATCGTACTAACAAAAAGAGGGCAGAGCACGTTATCGGGCACGCCCACCGCCCCGCCCACTTCCTCCTCAGGCCCAAACACACGGCTCACAGCCTGAGGAACAGCAGAGCAGACAGCAGCGTCATTCACAGCACTCGGTTCAAGAAGAGGTTTTGTTTCTAGCCACAGTCAGACTGACGGCCTCCTTAAACTGTTCACAACCAAAACCCACTGGGCAACATGTATCAACTATAACCTTTTGTGCAATATTTTACTTTATTCCTTATGAAATAACAGTCATTGGTGTAATATCTGTTTGATCCACATGTGTAATATACACTTTATTACCTGTGGAATATCCACTGTGTTGGAATACAAAGTGTGCAATAACTGCTGTTCTCTATCCTCATGTCCTGAGACTTCAGTCAGAGGTGGTCAATGTGGCACGGGAAAGGGAAGTCTGGGGTCCCCTGCTGGAGCTGTTGCCCCCGCGACCCATAACCCAGAAAAGCGGTTGAAGATGATGATGATGATGATGATGATGACTTTTCTACTTTTTTATTTGTTTACTCGTGCGCTCTGCACAAGAATTCCAATGTATCCAAACCTTGCGTGCAAGTACAAATGGCAAATAAAGTCTCTATCTATATCTAACTCATCCTGCCTGTGAGCAACAGTGACATCACCTCACCCTGTCTGAGCGACATATCATATTAACTCATCCTGTCTGAAAGACGGTCATATTAACTCGTCCTGTCTGAGCAATGATCGTATTAACTCATCCTGTCTGAGCGACATATCATATTAATCTCGCCCTGTCTGAGCGACATATATTAACTCATCCTGTCTGAGCGACATATCATATTAACTCATCCTGTCTGAAAGACGGTCATATTAATTCATCCTGTCTGAGCAATCATCGTATTAACTCATCCTGTCTGAGCGACATATCATATTAATCTCGCCCTGTCTGAGCGACATATCATATTAACTCATCCTGTCTGAAAGACAGTCATATCAACTCGTCCTGTCTGAGCAATGATCGTATTAACTCGTCCTGTCTGAGCGACATATCATATTAATCTCGCCCTGTCTGAGTGACATATCATATTAACTCATCCTGTCTGAAAGACAGTCATATTAACTCATCCTGTCTGAGCAATGATCATATTAACTCATCCTGTCTGAGCGACATAACATATTAACTCA
Organism: Thalassophryne amazonica; assembly: GCF_902500255.1. Taxonomy (NCBI): domain Eukaryota; kingdom Metazoa; phylum Chordata; class Actinopteri; order Batrachoidiformes; family Batrachoididae; genus Thalassophryne; species Thalassophryne amazonica. Next base: position 60,664 of record NW_022986297.1, read on the forward strand.
TCCTGTCTGAAAGACGGTCATATTAACTCCTCCTGCCTGAGCAATGACCGTATTAACTCATCCTGCCTGAGCGACAACTGTATTAACTTGTCCTGTCTGAGCGATGACCGTATTAACTCGTCCTGTCTGAGCGACGACCGTATTAACTCGTCCTGCCTGAGCGACGATTGTATTAACTCGTCCTGTCTGAGCGACTATCGTATTAACTCATCCTGTCTGAGCGATGATCGTATTAACTCGTCCTGCCTGAGCGACGATCGTATTAACTCGTCCTGCCTGAGCGACAACTGTATTAACTCATCCTGCCTGAGCGACAACCGTATTAACTTGTCCTGCCTGTGTGCAACAGTGACGTCACCTCGTCCTGTCTGAGCGCTGATCATATTTTCTCCTCCTGCCTGCAAGTGGCGAATTAGTCGTTATACTACTAGGGGCACATATTTGATCCATTCATTCATTCATTCATTCATTCATTCATTTTCTAAACCTGCTCATTCCAGTTTAGGGCCTGTCCCAGTGGTCAGTGATTGCCACATGTAGACAGACAAACTCATTCACACCTACAGTCAGTTTGGAGTCACCAGTTCACCGAACCTGCATGTTTTTGGAAGTGGGCAGAGTCTAAGCACCCTGGAGGAACCCACGTGAACGTGGGGAGAAGATGCAAACTCCACACTGAAAAGACCAGTTTGGAAGAGAACCTGGAAACCTCTACAGTGCTAAACACTGAGACACTGCGTCGCCCTCGCTGGTTTTAACGGCAGATCGAAATGACTTCACTCGATTCTGAATTGAGGTTTTATTTCATGATTTTCTGTTGTTAGCATAAAGTTTTGGCTGGACTGAAGTCTGATCTTAGAATCGTCGTAGCGTTAGCATTGTGGCCTCATTAGTCTGCACACGGTTTGTTATTAATGATGGATTTGAGTGCAGATGTTGCTAACCCAGTTTTCTTTTGGCCCCGCCCCCTCCAGCTCACCTGTGCAATGGTCTGTTCCACAAACACCTTCAGCACCTGTTTGTCCCTCTGGTGGTGCGCTACATTGACCTGATGGAGTCATCCATTGCTCAGTCCATCCACCGCGGCTTTGAGCAGGAGACCTGGCATTCTGTCAAGTAAGGCTCCACCCACAGTGATGTGATGTCATTACGTTTCTAATGGTGCCACTCTGCAGCCTACACAGCTCACAGATATACATCAAACACAAAACCTGAAGTGGACTTGTTTGTTTTTTCCGTGAACCCGTCTGGGTTCCTGACTTTGACTTCAGGGATGAGCTTTAATGAATTTAAAAACAAAAACCAACACCAACAAGGAAGTGAGCACCATAAAAAATCTAAACAGCCCAAGTCCAGGTTGAACAGAATCCAAACGCAACCTGAGTTCTAACCTTTCAGACTTGGGGGCGGATTTAAATGTGGAGGTAACAACTACCAAAAAACTCAAAGGTCACTTTATAAGTCCACTAAGACCAAAGACCTGCTTTACAGAGGGGTTTCACTGGCTCTGCCCCTTCACCATTCCTGTGGTCATGGGTTCCAGGCTCTGTGTATCTTTACTGAAAGAACTGAATAAACTGGTTTGGAATAACCTGGATTAATGTCTGATGCATCAAACACTTGATCTCAGATCTTTTGGATGAGATAGTTGAGCTTAAGTTAGATTAGATTCATCTTTACTGTCACTGTGCAGAGTGCAGGTACAGAGCCAATGAAATGCAGCTGACATCTAACCAGAAGTGCAAAAGAACCATTAGATACCAAGTCTGAGTAACATGTACAGTTAGGAGAGAGGAAGACAAACAGGAGGTGGTTCATGTACTGTTGGTATTACAGTAATAAACAGTGACATACAAATATCAGTATGTACAACAGTCTACAAACAGAAATATACAGGAGTGGAGAAGATTCTATTGAGGTAACTACAGGATAAACAAGCAATCCCAGATTTCTGAGGTGCACCCATCCTGATCCGGATCACCTCCAAAATTCCACGGAGTCTTCCATGGCCTAATATCTTTCTGTGGTGAGAATTTGGTGAGAATCCATGAAGTAGTTTTGAAGTAATTCTGCTAACAGACTGACAAATAAATAAAGAAACACTGATGATTTTATCCCAACACGTCAGCCCCTGGCTGTTGGGACATGGAATGTCACCTCGCTAGGGGGGAAGGAGCCTGAGCTTGTGTGGGAGGTTGAGAGATACCGACTAGAGATAGTCGGGCTCACCTCCATGCACAGCTTGGGCTCTGGTACCCAACTCCTGGAGAGGGGCTGGACGCTTCATTTTTCTGGCGTCGCCCATGTGGAGAGGCGGAGAGCTGGGGTCGCATTGCTTATTGCTCCCCAGCTCAGTTGCCAAGTGTTGGAGTTCACTCCGGTGAACGAGAGGGTCGCGTCCCTACGCCTTCGGGTCGGGGACAGGTCTCTCACTGTTGTCTCGGCCTACGGGCCGAGCAGCATTGCAGAGTACCCGACCTTCCTGGAGTCCCTGGGAGGGTTATTAGATAGCGCTCCGACTGGCGACTCCATTGTTTTCCTGGGGGATTTCAATGCCCACGTGGGCGGCGACAGTGAGACCTGGAGGGGGGTGATCGGGAAGCACGGCCTCCCCGATCTGAACTCGAGTAGTGTTCAGTTGTTGGACTTCTGTGCTAGTCACAGTTTGTCCATCATGAACACCTTGTTCGAGCACAAGGGTGTCCATAAGTGCACGTGGCACCAGGACACCCTGAGCCGGAGGTCGATGATCGACTTTGTAGTCGTATCATCTGACCTTCGGCCACGTATCTCGGACACTCGAGTGAAGAGAGGGGCAGAGCTGTCGACTGATCACCACCTGGTGGTGAGTTAGATCCGCTGGGAGGGTAGGAAGCCGGTAAGACCTGGCAGGCCCAAACGTATCGTGAGGGTCTGCTGGGAACGACTGGCGGAACCCTCTGTCAGCGAGGTCTTCAACTCCCACCTCCGGGAGAGCTTCTCCCAGATCCCGGGGGAGGTTGGAGACATGGAGTCCGAGTGCACCATGTTCTCCACCTCCATTGTCGATGCGGCTGCTCATAGCTGTGGTCGCAAGGTCTCTGGTGCCTGTCACGGCGGCAATCCCCGAACCCGGTGGTGGACACCGGAAGTAAGGGATGCCATCAAGCTGAAGAAGGAGTCCTACTTATCTTTGTTGGTAGGTGGTACCCCAGAGGCAGCTGACAGGTACCGGCAGGCCAAGCGTGCCACAGCCCGTGCGGTTGCAGAGGCAAAAACTCTGATCTGGGAGGAGTTCGGGGAGGCTATGGAGGAGGACTATCGGTCGGCCTCGAAGAGATTCTGGCAAACCGTCCGACGCCTCAGGAGGCGGAAGCAGCTCTCCACCAGCACTGTTTACGGTGCGGGTGGGATGCTGTTGACCCTGACTGGGGATGTTGTCGGGCGGTGGAAGGAGTACTTCGAGGATCTCCTCAGTCCCATCGTCACGTCTTCCGAACAGGAAGCAGAGACTGGGGACTCGGAGGCGGACTCATCCATTACCCAGGCTGAAGTCACCGAGGTGGTTAGAAAGCTCCTCGGCGGCAAGGCTCCTGGGGTGGATGAAATTCGTCCTGAGTACCTTAAGACTCTGGATGTTGTGGGGTTGTCTTGGCTGACACGCCTCTACAACATCGCGTGGCGATCGTGGACAGTGCCTCTGGATTGGCAGACCGGGGTGGTGGTCCCTCTGTTTAAGAAGGGGGACCGGAGGGTGTGTTCCAGCTATAGGGGGATCACACTCCTCACCCTCCCCGGTAAGGTCTATTCCAGAGTACTGGAGAGGAGAGTTCGACTGATGGTCGAACCTCGGATTCAGGAGGAGCAGTGTGCTCGAGGGTTCATGGGAGTTTGCCCAACCAGTCCACATGTGTTTTGTGGATCTGGAGAAGACATTCGACCGTGTCCCTCGGTGTACCCTGTGGGGAGTGCTCCGGGAGTACGGGGTCCAGGGTCCTTTGCTAAGGGCTATCCGGTCCCTGTACGACTGCAGCAGGAGCTTGGTTCGCATTGCCGGTAGTAAGTCAAACCTGTTTCCAGTGCACGTTGGCCTCCGCCAGGGCTGCCCTTTGTCACCGGTTCTGTTCATTATTTTTATGGACAGAATTTCTAGGCGCAGCCAGGGTGTAGAGGGGGTCTGGTTTGGGAACCACAGAATCTCGTCTCTGCTGTTTGCGGACGATGTGGTTCTGTTGGCTTCGTCAAATCAGGACCTTCAGCATGCACTGGGGCGGTTTGCAGCCGAGTGTTAAGCGTCCGGGATGAAAATCAGCACCTCCAAATCCGAGGCCACGGTTCTCGACCGGAAAAAGGTGCTTTGCCCTCTTCAGGTCGGTGGAGTGTCCTTGCCTCAAGTGGAGGAGTTTAAGTATCTCGGGGTCTTGTTCATGAGTGAGGGACGGATGGAGCGTGAGATTGATAAACGGATCGGTGCAGCATCTGCAGTGATGCGGTCGCTGTATCGGACCGTCGTGGTGAAGAGAGAGCTGAGTAGGGGGGCAAAGCTCTCAATTTACCGATCGATCTACGTTCCGATCCTCACCTATGGTCATGAGATTTGGCTCATGACCGAAAGAACAGATTGCGAGTACAAGCGGCCGAGATGAGTTTCCTCTGCAGGGTGGCTGGGCGCTCCCTTAGAGAGAGGTTTAGGAGCTCGGTCACTCGTAAGGAGCTCGGAGTCGAGCCGCTGCTCCTCCACGTCGAAAGGAGTCAGTTGAGGTGGCTTGGGCATCTTTTCCGGATGCCCCCTGGACGCCTCGCTGGAGAGGTGTTCCGGGCACGTCCCACTGGGAGGAGGCCCCGGGGAAGGCCCAGGACACGCTGGAGGGACTACATCTCTCGGCTGGCTTGGGAATGCCTTGGGGTTCCCCGGAAGAGCTGGAGGAGGTGTGTGTGGATCGAGAGGTCTGGGCGGCTTTGCTTGAGCTGCTGCCCCCGTGACCCGACTCCGGATAAAGCGGAAGAAAATGGATGGATGGATGGATGATGATTTTATTATGTCCTTGGAGTATGTAATAAAGTATAACTCTCTCTCTCTACACACACACACACACACACACACACGAGGTCTATTAGAAAAGTATCCAACCTTATTATTTTTTTAAAAAACCATATGGATTTGAATCACGTGTGATTGCGTCAGACAAGCTTGAACCCTCGTGCGCATGCGTGAGTTTTTTTCACGCCTGTCGGTTGCTTCATTCGCCTGTGAGCAGGCTTTGAGTGAGGTGGGGTCCATTTTATTGCGAATAAATGTCTGAACGATTTGGAGCTTTGCTGCATCAATTTTCTTCCAGAAACTGTGAGAGACCTCCAGGTGGACACCATTCGGAAAATTAATATGGCTTTCAGGGACGATTTTATGGGGATTAAACAGATTACGGAGTGTTACTGCCGCTTTAAGGACGGCCCACAACTGCTGAGAGCGCGGCGCGCTCCCAGCCCCCATCAACAGGCTGACACCCCACTAGAACAACCAGATCATTTCCAACGTGAAGGCTTTGTTGATCCGGAACCTCGTCTGACTTTCACAAAAAGGCTGAAGATGTGGGCATCAGCACGTTTTCGGTACATTCCACCATTACAGGAGTTTTTTTCATGGAAAGAAAAGCGGAGGGATGCGCCACGGAGCCGTTCATTACGTGGGACAAAACCACCTCGGTGTTGGTCTCACAGGACGGCTTTCAGGTGGATTTCAGACGGATTCCGGTTGCTTTCCAATCGTGTGAATATCCGATTGTGATTGTGCATGAGCTGGACATGCCAGAACATGTCCCGTGAGGCTTCATCACTGCGTTGCTTTGCGCCGAGTGGCTGCACCGCGACGTGCGGTGGAGCCGCTTCTCTTTCCATGACAAAAACTCCTGTAACAGTGGAATGTGCCGTTCATTTTTAAACTGGACGCTGTCTTGATCCGGTATGTTGTCTGACTAGCATAGGAATTGTGAAAAGACGTGGACATCAGCACATTAAGACAGACGTGCGGAAGAGTTCCGTGCGTCGCGGTGCAGCCGCTCAGCGCAAAGCAACGCAGTGATGAAGCCTCACGGGACATGTTCTGGCATGTTCAGTTCATGCACAATCACAATCGGATATTCACATGACTGGAAAGCAGCCGGAATCCATCTGAAATCCACCTTTAAGCCGTCCTGTTAGACCAACACCGAGGTGGTTTTGTCCCGCGTAATGAACGGCTCCGTGGCGCGTCCCTCGGCTTCTTTTTCCATGAAAAAAAAACTCCTGTAACGGTGGAATGTACCGAAAAAGTGCTGATATCCACATCTTCAGCCTTTTTGTGAAAGTCAGACGAGGTCCCGGATCAACAAAGCCTTCACGTTGGAAATGATCTGGTTGTTCCAGCAGGGTGTCAGCCTGTCGATGGGGGCTGGGAGCGTGCTGCGCTCTCAGCAGTTGTGGGCCGTCCTTAAAGCGGCAGTAACGCCCCGTAATCTGTTTAATCCCCATAAAATCGTCCCTGAAAGCCATATTAATTTTCTGAACGGTGTCCACCTGGAGGTCTCTCACAGTTTCTGGAAAAAAATTGATGCAGCAAAGCTCCAAATCGTTCAGACATTTATTCACAATAAAAATCTGCCGAGAGGGTGGACCACACCTCACTCTAAGCCTGCTCACAGGCGAATGACGCAACCGACAGGCGTGAAAAAACTCACGTATGCGCACGAGGGTCAAGCTTGTCTGACGCAATCACATGTGATTCAAATCCATATGGTATTTTAAAAAAATAATAAGGTCGGATACTTTTCTAATAGACCTCATATATATATATGTGTGTGTGTGTGTGTGTGTGTGTGTGTTTGCAGAATTAGCACCGTCAGTTAGTTCCTCCAACTTGTCGTCCCTCAGAAAACTCTGCATGTTTAGCTAAACGCTGCCCGCATTAGTGAGCATCCTTTAGCTAAGCATGGTACCAAATTTGCACACTAAATGCAACGCAACACAAATGGGACAAATAATCTGTCACGTGACATACAAAGCACCAATCAAATAAAAAGTATCCACTCAGCTGTTTTATATATATATATATATATATATATATATATATATATATATATATATATAGCAGCTGATTTGTGTAAACTGGTTGAAGATGTAAAGGAGGAACAGATGCTGTGACAGTACAATGACAGTGTGTAAGCAGTGCACGGTAATGTGCACATGGTGGACAGGAGGGGGAGTTTTGTTCCACGGTGTAACAGCCTGTGGTTAGATGCTGTTCCTAAGCCTGTTTGTGAGTGTGCTCAGGTACCTGCATCTCCTGTGAGGAGGGTGAAGAGACCCTGGTGAGGCTGAGTGACATCCTGAACAAGGGATCTGGTTTTGCTCAGACAGTGTTTATGGTAAATGTCAGGGATGGAGGGGAGCCAGTGGTCCCTTGGGTAGATTTCACCACCCTTTGTAGTGCTTTACAGTCACAGTACAGGGGTCAAAATACATTTTTTAACCTACTTGCACTGGTGCTAGTAACAAAAAAATTACTTGCACCAAAAAAAGTTACTTGTACAACCAAAAGTCACTTTAGAAAGGACAAGTTGGGAAAGCAGGCCGACTGGGTGACTGTGAGGAGGAAGCGTAGTTCTAAACAGAAGCCCCGTGTACACCACCAACCCGTTCACCTTTCTAACCGTTTTTCCCCACTCAGTGACACACCCGCCGAGGAACAAACTCTGGTTATTGGTGACTCTGTTTTGAGAAATGTGAAGTTAGCGACACCAGCAACCATAGTCAATTGTCTTCCGGGGGCCAGAGCAGGCGACACTGAAGGAAATTTGAAACTGCTGGCTAAGGCTAAGCGTAAATTTGGTAAGATTGTAATTCACGTCGGCAGTAATGACACCCGGTTACGCCAATCGGAGGTCACTAAAATTAACATTGAATCGGTGTGTAACTTTGCAAAAACAATGTCGGACTCTGTAGTTTTCTCTGGGCCCCTCCCCAATCGGACCGGGAGTGACATGTTTAGCCGCATGTTCTCCTTGAATTGCTGGCTGTCTGAGTGGTGTCCAAAAAATGAGGTGGGCTTCATAGATAATTGGCAAAGCTTCTGGGGAAAACCTGGTCTTGTTAGCAGAGACGGCATCCATCCCACTTTGGATGGAGCAGCTCTCATTTCTAGAAATCTGGCCAATTTTCTTAAATCCTCCAAACCGTGACTATCCAGGGTTGGGACCAGGAAGCAGAGTTGTAGTCTTACACACCTCTCTGCAGCTTCTCTCCCCCTGCCATCCCCTCATTACCCCATCCCCGTAGAGATGGTGCCTGCTCCCAGACCACCAACAACCAGCAAAAATCTATTTAAGCATAAAAATTCAAAAAGAAAAAATAATATAGCACCTTCAACTGCACCGCAGACTGAAACAGTTAAATGTGGTCTATTAAACATTAGGTCTCTCTCTTCTAAGTCCTTGTTAGTAAATGATATAATAATTGATCAACATATTGATTTATTCTGCCTTACAGAAACCTGGTTACAGCAGGATGAATATGTTAGTTTAAATGAGTCAACACCCCCGAGTCACACTAACTGCCAGAATGCTCGTAGCACGGGCCGAGGCGGAGGATTAGCAGCAATCTTCCACTCCAGCTTATTAATTAATCAAAAACCCAGACAGAACTTTAATTCATTTGAAAGATTGACTCTTAGTCTTGTCCATCCAAATTGGAAGTCCCAAAAACCAATTTTATTTGTTATTATCTATCGTCCACCTGGTCGTTACTGTGAGTTTCTCTGTGAATTTTCGGACCTTTTGTCTGACTTAGTGCTTAGCTCAGATAAGATAATTATAGTGGGCGATTTTAACATCCACACAGATGCTGAGAGTGACAGCCTCAACACTGCATTTAATCTATTATTAGACTCGATTGGCTTTGCTCAAAATGTAAATGAGTCCACCCACCACTTTAATCATACCTTAGATCTTGTTTTGTCTTATGGTATGGAAATTGAAGACTTAACAGTATTCCCTGAAAACCCCCTTCTGTCTGATCATTTCTTAATAACATTTACATTTACTCTGATGGACTACCCAGCAGTGGGGAATAAGTTTCATTACACTAGAAGTCTTTCGGAAAGCGCTGTAACTAGGTTTAAGGATATGATTCCTTCTTTATGTTCTCCAATGCCATATACCAACACAGGGCAGAGTAGCTACCTAAACACTGTGAGTAAGATAGATTATCTCGTCAATAGTTTTATATCCTCATTGAGGACAACTTTGGATGCTGTAGCTCCTCTGAAAAAGAGAGCCTTAAATCAGAAGTGACCGACTCCATGGTGTAACTCACAAACTCGCAGCTTAAAGCAGATAACCCGTAAGTTGGAGAGGAAATGGCATCTCACTAATTTAGAAGATCTTCACTTAGCCTGGAAAAAGAGTTTGTTGCTCTATAAAAAAGCCCTCCGTAAAGCTAGGACATCTTACTACTCATCACTAATTGAAGAAAGCAAGAACAACCCCAGGTTTCTTTTCAGCACTGTAGCCAGGCTGACAAAGAGTCAGAGCTCTATTGAGCCGAGTATTCCTTTAACTTTAACTAGTAATGACTTCATGATTTTCTTTGCTAATAAAATTTTAACTATTAGAGAAACAAATTACTCATAACCATCCCAAAGACATATAGTTCTCTTTGGCTGCTTTCAGTGATGCCGGTATTTGGTTAGACTCTTTCTCTCAGATTGTTCTGTCTGAGTTATTTTCATTAGTTACTTCCTCCAAACCATCAACATGTCTATTAGACCCCATTCCTACCAGGCTGCTCAAGGAAGCCCTACCATTAATTAATGCTAAACTGCAGGATTGTCTTATAGACATAAAGACATGGATGACCTCTAATTTCCTGCTTTTAAACTGAAGTAATTGTACTTGGCCCCACAAATCTTAGAAACATGATGTCTAACCAGATCCTTACTCTGAATGGCATTACCCTGACCTCTAGTAATACTGTGAGAAATCTTGGAGTCATTTTTGATCAGGATATGTCATTCAATGCGCATATTAAACAAATATGTAGGACTGCTTTTTTGCATTTACGCAATATCTCTAAAATTAGAAAGGTCTTGTCTCAGAGTGATGCTGAAAAACTAATTCATGCATTTATTTCCTCTAGGCTGGACTATTGTAATTCATTATTGTCAGGTTGTCCAAAAAGTTCCTTGAAAAGCCTTCGGTTAATTCAAAATGCTGCAGCTAGAGTACTGACGGGGACTAGAAGGGGAGAGCATATCAATCAATCAATCAATTTTTTATATAGCGCCAAATCACAACAAACAGTTGCCCCAAGGCACTTTATATTGTAAGGCAAGGCCATACAATAATTATGTAAAACCCCAACGGTCAAAACGACCCCCTGTGAGCAAGCACTTGGCTACAGTGGGAAGGAAAAACTCCCTTTTAACAGGAAGAAACCTCCAGCAGAACCAGGCTCAGGGAGGGGCAGTCTTCTGCTGGGACTGGTTGGGGCTGAGGGAGAGAACCTGTTGGGAAGGTGTCGTAGCACGGACCCACAACAGGGGGCGCAAATGAACGGACAATGAGTAAGCCAAACGGTAACAATTTAATGTTGTGATAATACACAACGAAACGTGTCGTAATTTTCACAGTCAATAAACACCAGGTGATGTGTGGGCAGGCTCGAAGATAGAAGACGCCCGACGAGAGAGAAGCCGCGTCCCACACGGCTTCCACCACCAACGGTCTGAAGAACACCGGAGCCGCCAAGTCCCGAGTCCCCAGGTGGCCTCTGTCTTCGACTGTCGACCCTGGTACTGCTGGCAGAAAGCAGAAATATGATGTGTGAGTGTGAGTCCGCACACTCAGTAATTTACAGTCCAGACACCGTTAGGAGGGAGCACCTCCACCTCCAAATCACACACACTCGTGCAGCTCCTGTTTGTCCCTCTTCTGGGTCTTCACAGGAATGCGACTGCACACAGAACAATGTTAGACAACGTATTAGTCAGCAGAGAAATTACCTTGGTACTGGTAGTCGATTTTTCGGCGGGGAGGTGGAGTTGCAGTCCGGCTTTTATGGTGGTGATGATAAACGAGTGACAGCTGGTGCAGAGGATGAGTGACAGCTGTCACTTCTTCTGGGTCTGGCGCCCTCTCGTGCTTGGAGCCCGCACTCCAAGCAGGGCGCCCTCTGGTGGTGGTGGGCCAGCAGTACCTCCTCTTCAGCGGCCCACACAACAGAACCAGGAAAAAGACATGCTGTGGAGGGGAGCAGAGATCGATCACTAATGATTAAATGCAGAGTGGTGCATACAGAGCAAAAAGAGAAAGAAACAGTGCATCATGGGAACCCCCCAGCAGTCTACGTCTATAGCAGCATAACTAAGGGATGGTTCAGGGTCACCTGATCCAGCCCTAACTATAAGCTTTAGCAAAAAGGAAAGTTTTAAGCCTAATCTTAAAAGTAGAGAGGGTGTCTGTCTCCCTGATCTGAATTGGGAGCTGGTTCCACAGGAGAGGAGCCTGAAAGCTGAAGGCTCTGCCTCCCATTCTACTCTTACAAACCCTAGGAACTACAAGTAAGCCTGCAGTCTGAGAGCGAAGCGCTCTATTGGGGTGATATGGTACTACGAGGTCCCTAAGATAAGATGGGACCTGATTATTCAAAACCTTATAAGTAAGAAGAAGAATTTTAAATTCTATTCTAGAATTAACAGGAAGCCAATGAAGAGAGGCCAATATGGGTGAGATGTGCTCTCTCCTTCTAGTCCCCGTCAGTACTCTAGCTGCAGCATTTTGAATTAACTGAAGGCTTTTTAGGGAACTTTTAGGACAACCTGATAATAATGAATTACAATAGTCCAGCCTAGAGGAAATAAATGCATGAATTAGTTTTTCAGCATCACTCTGAGACAAGACCTTTCTGATTTTAGAGATATTGCGTAAATGCAAAAAAGCAGTCCTACATATTTGTTTAATATGCACTTTGAATGACATATCCTGATCAAAAATGACTCCAAGATTTCTCACAGAATTACTAGAGGTCAGGGTAATGCCATCCAGAGTAAGGATCTGGTTAGACACCATGTTTCTAAGATTTGTGGGGCCAAGTACAATAACTTCAGTTTTATCTGAGTTTAAAAGCAGGAAATTAGAGGTCATCCATGTCTTTATGTCTGTAAGACAATCTTGCAGTTTAGCTAATTGGTGTGTGTCCTCTGGCTTCATGGATAGATAAAGCTGGGTATCATCTGCGTAACAATGAAAATTTAAGCAATACCGTCTAATAATACTGCCTAAGGGAAGCATGTATAAAGTGAATAAAATTGGTCCTAGCACAGAACCTTGTGGAACTCCATAATTAACTTTAGTCTGTGAAGAAGATTCCCCATTTACATGAACAAATTGTAATCTATTAGACAAATATGATTCAAACCACCGCAGCGCAGTGCCTTTAATACCTATGGCATGCTCTAATCTCTGTAATAAAATTTTATGGTCAACAGTATCAAAAGCAGCACTGAGGTCTAACAGAACAAGCACAGAGATGAGTCCACTGTCCGAGGCCATAAGAAGATCATTTGTAACCTTCACTAATGCTGTTTCTGTACTATGATGAATTCTAAAACCTGACTGAAACTCTTCAAATAGACCATTCCTCTGCAGATGATCAGTTAGCTGTTTTACAACTACCCTTTCAAGAATTTTTGAGAGAAAAGGAAGGTTGGAGATTGGCCTATAATTAGCTAAGATAGCTGGGTCAAGTGATGGCTTTTTAAGTAATGGTTTAATTACTGCCACCTTAAAAGCCTGTGGTACATAGCCAACTAACAAAGATAGATTGATCATATTTAAGATCGAAGCATTAAATAATGGTAGGGCTTCCTTGAGCAGCCTGGTAGGAATGGGGTCTAATAAACATGTTGATGGTTTGGATGAAGTAACTAATGAAAATAACTCAGACAGAACAATCGGAGAGAAAGAGTCTAACCAAATACCGGCATCAGTGAAAGCAGCCAAAGATAACGATACGTCTTTGGGATGGTTATGAGTAACTGCCCCTGTCTGAGCCTGGTTCTGCTGGAGGTTTCTTTCTGTTAAAAGGGAGTTTTTCCTTCCCACTGTCGCCAAGTGCTTGCTCACAGGGGGTCGTTTTGACAGTTGGGGTTTTTCCGTAATTATTGTATGGCCTTGCCTTACAATATAAAGCGCCTTGGGGCAACTGTTTGTTGTGATTTGGTGCTATATAAATAAAATTGATTTGATTTGATTTGATTTAGTCACTTTCACACCGGGCCCACTTTGAATTGCTTCTCCCTGTGGCGTCATGACGACGCAGGAATTTCTGTGTCAGGTGCGCACAGCAGGGGGTCACAGAGGAGGTGAGAACGCAGCTTTCATGTTCCCTGCACAGAGAAATCAGAGTGCGCTTGTCTGGCTGCAGACAGACTGTGCACTCTGATTTCTCCTCTAGTTTATATTTGTTCTTGTGCTGAGCTGCCGATCTGCGCTCTGAGTTCTTTTATAGTTTATCTTTCCTCCTTTGACCATGAGATGCGCGCGAACAAACCGTCTGTGAGTAAATGTGGAGATGTCTGAAGTTGTACTTCATGTGGACATGTCCTGTGTCTGGCAATCAGTCTGTGAGCAGGACTTACAGTAGTGTTCAGAATAATAGTAGTGCTATGTGACTAAAAAGATTAATCCAGGTTTTGAGTATATTTCTTATTGTTACATGGGAAACAAGGTACCAGTAGATTCGGTAGATTCTCACAAATCCAACAAGACCAAGCATTCATGATATGCACACTCTTAAGGCAATGAAATTGGGCTATTAGTAAAAAAAAGTAGAAAAGGGGCTGTTCACAATAACAGTAGTGTGGCATTCAGTCAATGAGTTCATCAATTTTGTGGAACAAACAGGTGTGAATCAGGTGTCCCCTATTTAAGGATGAAGCCAACACCTGTTGAACATGCTTTTCTCTTTGAAAGCCTGAGGAAAATGGGACGTTCAAGACATTGTTCAGAAGAACAGCGTAGTTTGATTAAAAAGTTGATTGGAGAGGGGAAAACTTATACGCAGTTGCAAAAAATTACAGGCTGTTCATCTACAATGATCTCCAATGCTTTAAAATGGACAAAAAAAAACAGAGACGTGTGGAAGAAAACAGAAAACAACCATTAAAATGGATAGAATAATAACCAGAATGGAAAAGGCTCACCCATTGATCAGCACCAGGATGATCAAAGACAGTCTGGAGTTACCTGTAAGTGCTGTGACAGTTAGAAGACACCTGTGTGAAGGTAATTTATTTGCAAGAATCCCCCGCAAAGTCCCTCTGTTAAATAAAAGACATGTGCAGAAGAGGTTACAATTTGCCAAAGAACACATCAACTGACCTAAAGAGAAATGGAGGAATATTTTGTTGACTGATGAGAGTAAAATTGTTCTTTTTGGGTTCAAGGGCCACAGACAGTTTGTGAAACGACCCCCAAACTCTGAATTCAAGCCACAGTTCACAGTGAAGACAGTGAAGCATGGTGGTGCAAGCATCATGATATGGGCATGTTTCTCCTACTATGTTGTTGGGCCTATATATCGCATACCAGGTGTCATGGATCAGTTTGGATATGTCAAAATACTTGAAGAGGTCATGTTGCCTTATGCTGAAGAGGACATGCCCTTGAAATGGGTGTTTCAACAAGACAATGACCCCAAGCACACTAGTAAACCAGCAAAATCTTGGTTCCAAATCAACAAAATTAATGCCTCACAGATGTGAAGAAATCATGAAAAACTGTGGTTATACAACTAAATACTAGTTTAGTGATTCACAGGATTGCTAAAAAAGCAGTTTGAACATAATAGTTTTGAGTTTGTGGCGTCAACAGCAGATGCTACTATTATTGTGAACACCCCCTTTTCTACTTTTTTTTACTAATAGCCCAATTTCATAGCCTTAAGAGTGTGCATATCATGAATGCTTGGTCTTGTTGGATTTGTGAGAATCTACTGAATCTACTGGTACCTTGTTTCCCATGTAACAATAAGAAATATACTCAAAACCTGGATTAATCTTTTTAGTCACATAGCACTACTATTATTCTGAACACTACTGTATGTCCTTTTTTAACACAGTGATGAGAGAGTTTGATCGGAGAGTGAGCACCTAACAGCCTGCAACGAATTATCACAGCAACTCACTCCGTGTGTGAGAGTCATAAAACACAGGGAAGACGAAGACACACAATTTCCAGTGTGTCTTTCCTTATTTATTCCTTTATTGATTCATTCTACTGGTGGTTATAGTTGATAAAACTTGAATAAAGTTACTTGCACCAGTGTTAGTGAAGTATAATATTATGTGCACAAACTAGCACATGCACATACTATTTTGAGCCCTGCAGTACCACAGTACTCAGTGCCACACAGAAATACAGTTAGTAAGGATAGATAGATTTGGACCAGAGAGTTGATCTTGGATCTTTTGGACCAGACAGTTGATTTCGAATCTTTTGGATCAGACAGTTGGTCTCGGATCTTTTGGATCAGACATTTGATGTCAGATATTTTACATCAGACAGTTGATCTTGGATCTTATGGAGCAGAACTCTTGGATCTGATAGGTGATGTAAAAAGAATGGCTCAGAGCAAAGATCTTGTGAACCATGTCAAAGCAGCCATTGGATTACATGATGTTCTCCACTGTTTGTCAAGAGCATGAAGCAGAAGCGGGAGGGTCATGTGACCACATCTGCTGGGCTTATGAAGACATCACGTAAGGTGTTGTAGCCAGAGAAAAGTGACGAGGAATACACAGTGAGCCGCCTCTCACCAGAGCCCTGAGAACCAGGTGGACAGAACCCATGAGGTAGTGCTGGTTCTCCAGCCAGCGTCTGGCTGTGGGACTGAGAGGTCCAAAGTACAGGTTCCTGGATGGCTGTTTGTGTTTTGTACTTTATTATTGTCTGCTGTCATGAGGGATTGCTTTCTTCTTTTTTCTTTCATTCTTTTTCCATTTTGTTTTCCCGTCCTTGTTGATCTTGTGGCTGACTTGGACCGACAGGTTGTTCACTAACAATCTGGTGAGTGTTCCTCTTCCTAAAGTCCCCAGCCTTCCCCTCACACTGCCGCAGATGCCCAGATTCTCCACGCCAGCTTGGATGGGACCGCCGTCCGAGAACACGTACGTACGCGTGGAAATGTTTGTTTGGACTCGAGTCTTCATACACATTTAAAACCGACAAAAATATCAACGTCATGACCTCTGTTCAAATAAGGAACGGTGTGTGTGTGTGTGTGTGTGTGTGTGTGTGTGTGTGTGTGTGTGTGTGTGTGTGTGTGTGTGTGTGTGTGTGTGTGTGTGTGAGTGAGATTTCCCAGCATGCACCTCTGATCTGCTCATGTTTCTTGAGTCACAGACTGTATGTAAATCTGGACCATGTTCTGATGGCAGAGCCACGCTGCCCCCAGGATATTTCCAAAGCTAGGAGGCAGTAGAGAGCAACAAGGCGCAAGAACTCAAACGTGAGATTCCAGTCGATGAGGTTCAGCTCAGCGTCACTGTTTGGTTCTTGTGGGTCTGAAGACAAATTATTTTAAGTAAATATTTTTGTCATAAAAAAACAGTTGCATTAGTAACTGTCATTTCCGTTATCAACCCAAAATAACGAATCCTTTGTGTTTGTGGGATGATTTCAGAGAAATGATGTGGTTTTAATCATGATATTTGTTTTCTTCCTGTGCCAGAAATGAGTTCATCCATTCTGTCAAAGGGAAGACATGTTGAACACTGCCCCTTGCTGGACAGTTCAGGAATGTGCATCCATATCAAATTATGACTACAGTAAAACTTGCTTAAACTGTCATCATATAAACTGGATATTCACACTCACCAGACAATTTCAGAAGTCACAATGTTTTTCTATGGATTTCCATATAATAAACACCGTACATACCAGACTTTGTATAAAGGATTTTTGCTCACATCGGACAAAAAGTCCTGCCTGATTGTAATGTATTTTCATTAAAAACCCCTCACATGTACCAGACAGAGCAGTCTGGATGTGTGCCCAGTAACAGAGGTACAAAATGAAGTTCAACACTGACACTCGCCAATTCGAGGAAAGTGGGCACCATATTTCCATGATTAAAAGACCGGCTGTTTATTTTTTCAAACCGTGCTCAGACCCAGGACCTAAGCCAGTCAGGCTGTAATTCAAGGCCGGTGATTATTAACAAAATGCTGCTTGCTGCCTGCAGTGTAATATGGTGTTAAGTTTTGCACATATCCCTGGGTGTGACCAACCCAGCTGCTTTATATCACAGCCCCTCTGCAGGGCTGTGAACTCTCCCTGTGACGTGCACCTGCTCAACAACTGAGACCGCAAAGGCTGTGACTTGTCTCTTTTACGTTTTCACTCCTTCCTCTCCTGTCATATTTTAATAGATTTTGCACTGTGCACACTGATTACATTTCAGTCATGGATGGCCAAAAAGTCTGCAAAAAACCAACTTTACAACACAGAGTCAGAAAAAGACGCTCAACTGACCCACAATTCATGGAGGGAAATTACACGTACTACAACCCCTGGCAAAAATTATGGAATCATCGCCTTCGGAGGATGTTCATTCAGTTGTTTAGTTCTGTAGAAAAAAAAGCAGATCACAGACATGACACAAAACTAAAGTTATTTCAAATGGCAACTTTGTGGCTTTAAGAAACACTATAGTATTTTGTTGCACCACCTCTGGCTTTTATAACAGCTTGCAGTCTCTGAGGCATGGACTTAATGAGTGACAAACAGTACTCTTCATCATTCTGGCTCCAACTTTCTCTGATTGCTGTTGCCAGATCAGCTTTGCAGGTTGGAGCCTTGTCATGGACCATTTTCTTCAACTTCCACCAAAGATTTTCAATTGGATTAAGATCCGGACTATTTTCAGGCCATGACATTGACCCTATGGGTCTTTTTGCAAGGAATGTTTTCACAGTTTCTCTCTATGGCAAGATGCATTATCATCTTGAAAAATGATTTCATCTTCCCCAAACATCCTTTCAATTGATGGGATAAGAAAAGTGTCCAAAATATCAACGTAAACTTGTGCATTTATTGATGATGTAATGACAGCCATCTCCCCAGTGCCTTTACCTGACATGCAGCCCCATATCATCAATGACTGTGGAAATTTACATGTTCTCTTCAGGCAGTCATCTTTATAAATCTCATTGGAACGGCACAAAACAAAAGTTCCAGCATCATCACCTTGCCCAATGCAGATTCGAGATTCATCACTGAATATGACTTTCATCCAGTCATCCACAGTCCACGATTGCTTTTCCTTAGCCCAGTGGTAGGCAACCTGTTCCAGAAAGAGCCATGAGGGTGCAGGTTTTCTTTGCAGCCACTGACTCCACCAGGTGATTTCCCTGATTAACTGATTCCATCTGCTCAAAGTGATATTAATCAGTAAAATCACCTGGTGGAGTCAGTGGCTGCAAAGAAAACCTGCACCCTCATGGCTCTTTCTGGAACAGGTTGCCTACCCCTGCCTTAGCCCATTGTAACCTTGTTTTTTTCTGTTTAGGTGTTAATGATGGCTTTCGTTTAGCTTTTCTGTGTGTAAATCCCATTTCCTTTAGGTGGTTTCTTACAGTTCGGTCAGACGTTGACTCCAGTTTCCTCCCATTTGTTCCTCATTTGTTTTGTTGTGCATTTTCGATTTTTGAGACATATTGCTTTAAGTTTTCTGTCTTGATGCTTTGATGTCTTCCTTGGTCTACCAGTATGTTTGCCTTTAACAACCTTCCCATGTTGTTTGTATTTGGTCCAGAGTTTAGACACAGCTGACTGTGAACAACCAACATCTTTTGCAACATTGCGTGATGATTTACCCTCTTTTAAGAGTTTGATAATCCTCTCCTTTGTTTCAATTGACATCTCTCATGTTGGAGCCATGATTCATGTCAGTCCACTTGGTGCAACAGGTCTCCAAGGTGTGATCACTCCTTTTTAGATGCAGACTAACGAGCAGATCTGATTTGATGCAGGTGTTAGTTTTGGGGATGAAAATTTACAGGGTGATTCCATAATTTATTCCTCAGAATTGAGTGAGTCCATATTTTTTTCCCTCTGCTTGGTCTAAAAAAGTAACCGTTACTGACTGCCACAATTTTTTTTTCTTGATTTCTTATAGTGTTTCTTGAAGCCAGAAAGATGCCATTTGAAATGACTTTAGTTTTGTGTCATGTCTGTGATCTGCTCTTTTTCTACAAAATTAAACAACTGAATGAACATCCTCCGAGGCCGGTGATTCCATAATTTTTGCCAGGGGTTGTATGTCATTGGTTTGGAGGTTGATTATTGTATAAAGAAGTGGAGTTTGTTGAGGGACAGATTAATCCAGAAAAGCCGCTGTTCCTGCTGTAAATTGCATAAAGTTACAACGGAGATTTTAAGGTACCACTCATTTTGTCCATGTTATACATATAGCAGATTGTGTCTGTTTTATCCATATAATGGATTTTGATTATATCAGGCAAACTTCACTGGTCCACCTGAATCCATTATATGCAAGTTTTACTGTGTGATACAAATAAATAAATGAATTGGACATATTGACATGTTTAGAAGTGCATAAAACAGTTGTTGAACAAAAACATCTACATGCACTTTGATTTTTGTATCCCGTGCAAAGGTGAGATGTGCTAAGATAGGCAGCCAATAGGGGGCAGTACACAGTTTGTTCTACTTCATAAACTTTATATACAGTCTTTGTGCATGTGCATTAAAGTGTCCAAGTTGCTAAATGCATAGACTGTGTATTAACTTTCCCCACCGCAAGGGGGCACTGTGGAGCATTGGATGGTTTGTCGTCAGTGTTGTTGTGGCTGAGTTTACTAAGCGCATGCTGCATCGTGTCCCTCTGAAAAGTCCTCTCACGTTCTCTGTGCGTCGTGAGACTGTCAGCTGCACGTTTACCAAGAGTTTGTGATTTATTGCTTGTCATGTGCACGTCACATGCACAGTGTCTGAAATAATCACACACTTCAATCCTGTGTTGCAGCTTGCCCGGGATAAACCTACCCGACATCTTGTAAGTTTCCACATGTGACTATAAGTCACCTGGTCTTCAACAAGCAGTGTCAAAACATGAGAAGAACATCATCCCCATAAAACGCCGGCTCATCTCACAGCTGCTTCTTTTCTTTAACACAATCAAATCAAGATGAAAAAATTATAATAATAAAAAACAACTTGTGTAATTAAAGTGACGTGTTTTTAATTCCAACATGAAAGCTGCAGGTGCACACTGCATGTGCACGTACAACCCCAACAGAACGCACTCATGATGACTCAGATTTTCTGCTTCTACTGGTCAGGAGTGACGGCATGTTCTGGTGCCGCGCAGTCACCACGTGACAGAACCACGTCAGCTCCTGATTGGCTCCTATGACCCACAAATAACCTCCTCTCTGCTGCCAACAGGTGAAATGTGGGCGTGTCCCTGGCCAGGTGAGATGTGGGCGTGTCCTTGTCCTCCAGCTGTCAGAGTCCTCAGCACTGAGGTACCTGCATGCTGGATCGTGTCCAGAGAAACACACCACATGGACTAAATGTGGCAGCCACAAAGCCATGCCAGCGGTACCCACATATCCACTAAAGAGACCGGGAACCAGAGACATCCAGTTGTCACTTTAGGTCACTGTTTATTCTGAACTGTTCCTAATGGCTAAGTTGTTGAACTTGTGGGTGGTTTAAGTGTTTACGTCCTGTGGGTTCATGGTTTTTGGGTTTCAGAAATGGTCCTAAAACATTTAGCTTGTGTTTTGGTCTGACGGTTTTCATCATGTCATTTTCTGACAGATGACATAAGTGGCAGTGAAAGCTGCTGCACCTCCGGTTTGGGTCTGAGGATGTGCGCGTAGGCGGCGCCGGCGTTGGTGGCCATGTGTAGGTGTGTGCACTCTCAGGAGGACGGCGCCTCGTCCTACTGTGTACTTGTACCTCACTTCACTCAAATAAAAGAGAAAAATCTGGCACTTCATTAGTTAGCACAGACGGGCGAGTGGGATTGTCCCGTTCCCTGGGGAGCAGGGCGGAGCGCGCTCACAGAAGAGCACCACTAATTAGACATGAGGGGGATCGCCGCCGAAGCCACGGACTCGAAGCGTTTCTTCCCTCTGCGCCACTTGTTAAGATAACAGTCTTTTAAAGGCGAAGTGAGAAAAGCGAGGGAGTGAGAGGTGCTTGTTCTAAGCCTGGATCCGCCCCTCCACCCCCCTGTTGCTGCAGCCGCTCGCTGTACACTTGGATGGCGGTGGCGGCCAGCGTGGCCATGTGTTGCTATGTAACCTGTTCACCGGGGAGACGGCCCGGCGAGCCGCCCATCTGTGTCCGTTTGACAGTCCGAAGCACCAAAACCTGTTGAAGAATGCCACCAGACCCGGCACGGACCCCGGATCCACGGGGCGACTGGGATCCACAGACCTGATCTGCTCAGAAACAAACAGCACACC
Source organism: Thalassophryne amazonica (assembly GCF_902500255.1). NCBI lineage: Eukaryota > Metazoa > Chordata > Actinopteri > Batrachoidiformes > Batrachoididae > Thalassophryne > Thalassophryne amazonica. The sequence goes on from NW_022986297.1 coordinate 82,175, forward strand.
TGACTCAGAGACACGCCCCCATTTAGGTCATGATTTAATTCAACATGTGAAAAATGAGCCATCATGGACTTAAAGAACGTCCACAGTCAGGACAGAGAGGCGTGAACGCGCTGCACCCGGGGACCTCCAACAATGATTTAAAAAACATACCTGAGGTTTTTTGTGCAATCTGATTTGTTTATTTCTCACAGAAGAATTTTAAGAACTGAAAAAGCCTTTTTGGAGGCAGTTTAGGTCTGAGCTGTGTCAGGGGGCGTGGCACTAACCTGCTGTCGTTGTCGTTTGTCTGTTTCCGTTAACGCCGACCTCAGTAACGGCTCTGCCACCTCGGAGGATTTGTTCTGGAAGCTGGACGCTCTGCAGACCTTCGTCTTGGACCTGCACTGGCCTGAGGTCGAGTTCGCCAAACATCTGGAGCAGCGGCTCAAACTGATGGCGAGCGACATGATTGAGGCATGCGCCAAACGGTCAGAACACTTCAGACCTACACTTCCTGTTTGTCATTGCAAAAATTCACTTCATTTTTTTTTTTTTTTTTGCAAAACCTTTCAGTTATTTTTCATTTTTGCCATTTTCTCACAAATTCTTGTTTTCCCAATTAAATTAAAAGGCAAAATTAACAGATTATAAATCATGTCGTTTGAGAATTTGTTTGCCTTGACTTTGCCAACAGGGGGCGATATTGAAGTTGCACTGTGGGTTCTGTACATTCTCTGGATTTTACATGTTTTATTTATTTATGATATCAGTTAAATCTGACTGACTGGAGTCTCTGTTGTGCTTTCAGTCAACATTAGTCCAGATGAGTCCACTTCTGTGTCCCAGACTACCGTGATGGACAGACAGCTCTGTCCAATCACACCCACTGAACACTTTGGTGGCTTCCCTCACTCACGTCTACTCAGTTTTTGAGGGCTGCCACACTCTACATTTTTTAATGATTGATTTAAATGAAGTCTAAGAAAATGTTTTTGTATCTTCTTGATTTATCTGAAGAGATGCCTGATCTAATATTATTTGTTTTATATTCTTATTTAAAGCAGCAGATGTCCAGGAGCTTGCTGGCTCTCAGGGATCCTGCCTGGTCTCCGGGAGCCCAGCAGGCCTTAGGGATCCTGGCAGGTTTCATGGATCCTGGATTTGATCCATAAAAACAAGCATAACTCAAAAGTTCTTGTTCAACACGGTGGCAACACTTATTCATGGACAACCACCTGTAGTTTTCCTGGATTACTTTGAGATGAAAATAGAAGACACCAGGTTAAACATATCCCAGCATGCCTTAACCCAGCCACTACACCCTGCTATTGAGGTGGGCGCCACTACTGAGGTATTACCTAGATTTACAGAATTTGATAGTATCTCACTAGACATGCTTACAAAACTCGTAACGTCAACAAAAAGCACAACCTGTTTATTTGATCCTATACCAACAAAACTGTTTAAGGACCTGTGGCCCACTCTTGGGCCGACTGTGCTGGAAATTATTAATCTTTCTTTAACTTCTGGATCTGTTCCTAAATGTTTCAAATCTGCAGTGATTAAACCATTACTTAATAAACCTAATCTTGACCCTAGTCTATTGACAAACTATCGTCCGATATCAAATCTATCATTTTTCTGGAAAAAGTGGGGTCACAGCAGCTCGTAGACTATCTTACTGAGAATAATCTCTTTGAGCCACTGCAGTCTGCTTTTAGAAAATATCATTCCACAGAGACGGCTCTCACTAAAGTGGTGAATGATCTTCTGCTTACAATGGATTCAGACACCACTACGGTTCTGTTGCTGTTAGATCTCAGTGCTGCATTTGATACCGTGGATCATCATATTCTACTTGATAGGCTGGAAAATCATTTTGGGATTACTGGGAGTGCCCTTGCATGGCGACGTCATATCTGACCAGTCATTCTCACTGTATTTTGTACAATAACACTACCTCTAACCTTAGTGACATGAAATTTGGGGTTCCACAGGGGTCTGTCTTAGGCCCCCTGCTTTTCTCCCTTTATATAGCACCCCTTGGGCACATATTGTGGCGTTTTGGGATTACCTTTCACTGCTATGCAGATGATACTCAGTTATACATGCCGATAACTGCTGGTAATCTCGTTCACAAAAAATCTTTAGAAGATTGCCTTGCAGCAGTGAGAAGTTGGATGTCTAGAAACTTCCTACTTTTAAACTCAGATAAGACTGAAATGATGGTTCTTGGTCCAGTGAGACATCAACATCAATTTGACCAGTTAACACTTAGCCTAGGCTCGTGTGTCATACATCACACTGACAAAGTGAGGAACCTTGGGGTAATTTTTGATCCTGCATTGTCCTTTGACCTCCACATTAGAAATATTACAAGGACTGCTTTCTTCCACCTGTGAAATATAGTGCCATCCTGTCTATGACTGATGCTGAGACCCTGATTCATGTGTTTGTCTCTTCTAGATTGGACTACTGCAGTGTTCTATTTTCTGGTTTACCACAGTCCAGCATTAGGGCTCTCCAATTGTTTCAAAATGCTGCAGCCAGACTTTTGACATGAAGCAGAAAGTTTGACCACATTACACCCATTTTGGTGTCTCTTCACTGGCTTCCTGTCCCAGTGAGATCAGATTTCAAGGTTCTGCTACTAGTCTATAAAATTGTTCATGAACTGACACCTCCCTACCTACCTGAACTAATTAAACCTTACCTACCGGCCCGGGCTCTGCGTTCTCAGGGTGCAGGACTACTTTGTGTCCCTAAGGTGAATAAGAAGTCTGCAGGTCACAGAGCTTTCTCTTATCGTGCCCCTGTTCTGTGGAATGATCTCCCTGCATCAATAAAACAGTCAGATTCTGTGGAAACTTTCAAGTCCAGACTTAAGACGCACTTATTTTCCCTTTCGTATGGCAGCATACTGCTATACTATGTTTCTATGCTTTTTAAATGGACTGCATTTATATAGCACTTTTCTATCTGCATCAGATGCTCAAAGCACTTTACAATAATGCCTCACATTCACCCCGATGTGAGGGTGCTGCCACACAAGGTGCTCACTGCACACCAGGAGCAATAGGGGATTAAAGGCCTTGCCCAAGGGCCCTTAGTCATTTTCCAGTCAGGCTGAGATTTGAATCCAGGATCTTCTGGTCTCAAGCCCAATGCATTAATCAGTAGACCATCACCTCCCCCTTTTTACTCTTTTAATTAATTTTATTAGTAAACGGAGAGGGCCGCGGCCTCAACTTTACCTAAATTCTGGGTCTTTTAGTGAAGCTTATGGCTAGTGGCCGGCGATCACCTTAGTATTTACTGTTTTTGTTGTTGTTTAATGCTGAAAAATTAAACAGTATTTGTTGTCTTTCTGATGCCTGATTGTTTTTTTTTTCTCTCTCTCTGTTTAAGGTGCAGCTCCATCCAGAGATGGGTGTGATGTCTATTTCTGCAACCCTCCTGTCCTGTGCACCATGTATATTTGTTTTGTAAATGTGTCGCTAGCATGGCCCAAGCAGAGGGTCACCCCTTTGAGTCTGGTTTGCTTGAGGTTTCTTCCTCAGAGGGAGTTTTTTTCTTACCACTGTCGCCTGTGTTCTTGTCTGGGGGTTGGTAAGGTTAGACCTTACTTATGTTAAGCGCCTTGAGGCAACTTTGTTGTGATTTAGTGCTATATAAATGAAAATAAATTGAAATTAAATTGAATCCTGGCAGGTCTCAGGGATCCGGTGTCCTGTGTCGTGTTGTCCGAGGGTCTTTTTTTGTCTTGCAGAACCAAATCAGCGTTTGATGCCCAAATGCAGAAGCTGTTGAAGTCAACGGAGCTGCGAGTTCCGCTGTCGGTCTGCACCATGTTCAACGTGCTGATGGATGCCAAGAAGCAGTGCTCCAAACTGTGCGTGCTGGACTTGGGTCCGGAGGTTCGTGTCTTAAAGCCTCAACTGTGAAAATATAAATTATGAGGAAACGCGTCTGCCATGAAACCTTTGATGACAGCATTGATGATGCTGCTAACCTTTGACCTGGCTGCTGTCTGGTTGTGTTAACGCGCTGCCGTGTGTCACATGTTTAGACCTGGTTCAAATCCAGAACCACAGTTAAAGACAAATGAACCGTATGTCTCACCTGAACTAAGGTTCAGGTGAGACCCGCATGCTGCAGTTTAGACAACAGTCCTGTGAAACAGGGCGTGACCCAGAGTGTTGATGTTTAGGACACGCCCACGTCTGCGTGTTATTTTGTGCCATGTGCGGTGACAACATGGCGCTTTGCACACACCGCCGCCCAGAACAAAGCTGCGCTGTGGTCTCATGACACATGACATTATTATACGCTGAAAAATAAACCAGTAAGAGTTTTATTCTTTAGTCGCCGTGTGATTCTGATCCGGTGCAGAGGTCAAAGGTTACAGCAAACACAAAGAAGGTTAATATGAAAATGGTTTAAAATAGTATTTTTTGTTTTTATTTTCTTCTTTCTCTGGACTAAAACATGTCTTTGTTGGTTGTCATAGCAACATGAAAACGTCAGTGAAACAATAAAAAACACGGAGGAAAATTTCAACACTGAAGTGTGTTGTTTTTTTCCCACTTCGTGAAGTTTTTCTGACTTTTAATCATTCTGTCAGAATGAACTTCTTTCAGCGCTGACGCTTCAACCTTGATCATAGAACTTGAAGTTTTTTTTGTGTGTGTGTTTTTTTTGGTCCAAAGCGTTTTCTAAAGAAGAAAAGACTTTTATAGCTGCTGTTTTTTTATGACATGTACGAAGTGTTAAATTTCTTCTGAAGTGTCCAAAATGATCATAAAAGGCAAGCAGCTAAAAGATAAAACACTTTTAAACTTTCAGCACTTGTTTTTTTCTATAAAGTATTGTTGACTTTTAGTAATATGTTTTTTTTTGTCTCTGTCTTTGTCCCATGTGTCTCTGTATGGATGACAGACGGACAGTCAGTGGGTAAGTCCACCTTTTAACTCTGTACCTTCTGAACAAACACTGCCGTAATTTTAGTTCTTTGACAGGAATTAAAAGGGGAAAAACAATCATTAAATGAATTAATACTAATATAATAAATATTTCCTAACCACAAATTCAAGTACTGAAACCAAAAATAAATCACAAAACACAAAGACAATAGGTGTGTTTTTTTTCTGGATTTAAAATATATATGTGTGTGTGTGTGTGTGTGTGGTGGTGGTTGTTATGAAAACAGACACTCCCCCTGGATGAGTGACAGCATGGAGCCGCCTTCATTTCAAAGATCGTGTTAAAGTTCATGTCAAAACAAGATGACGGTTTGTTAATTTTCAAATTCAACATTCAATTAATTTTTTCATCGTCACTGGCGAGAATGTGACGCTGCGTCTTTCTTCTCTCATCTTGACTCCAGTGTCCTTCATTAGTCCGGTCGGGGGGACGATGAGGACGTCTCGAACGTCTCCTTTGACTCCAATTGACTGCACGTTGGTGTTTTAAAACCCAGCAAATCTTGTAATCAGATTTTTGTTTTTTTGTTTTTGGGATGTTTACAACCTGAGTCTTACAGAAAGCCTTGAAATTTCCACACAAGTTTTCTGGAAGGTTGTCGTTCTCTAGAATCCTCTGCTGCTGTTGAAAAATCAGCAGATCTTACACAGTTGCTGCAGCCTGTTAGTCTTTCAAATTCCAGTAATATTTAAAAATCTATCAGATATTCATTGTTTCTAATAATAATTCATTCATTCATTGCTTCTTTAATACAGACAGTCAGTAAATAGTCATTAGCACTAACAAACAGTGTATAAAATGTTAGTGTTTTATCTCTGTTAGTTTTGGAGATATGGGGACTTGAATAGTGGGCATGAACACGTTAACCAGTAAAGTTCCATAAGCCATAACTTTTGAACTATTTAAGAACAATGCATGAAATTTTCAGGAATTGTTCTTGGGTATAAGGTGATTTTATTTACTGCAAATGAATGTCCACACCTGTATATTTACCTGGTTATGGTTTGTTGAAATCTGTGGGGAGAAATTGTTTGTGCTTTCAAGCATTTTTGTCTTTCTGTATCTCCTTGTTTAAACATGTCGGCTCAGGTCGGCTGACCAGCTGCTCCTGGAAGTGCCAAGTTTGAAGGAATTTCGGGGGGGCTTTTTCTGTCATTGCTCCTAAAATGTGGAATAGTTAGTGAGGCACCTTTCATTGGTTACTTTTAAAAGTTTGTTAAACCCTTTAACATCCTCACATTTTTCAATAAAATGTAGTAGATATCAGTATGCTCTATCAAACGGCTGAGTTGACAAAGGGTTAAAAAGTCTTTTTTTTCTCTCTGGCTTTTGATACCAACGAGACTTAATTTGATCATTTTATTTTGCGGTTCTTGTTTTATGTTGTTGTATCGTGCAGCACCTCGTGTCAGCGGTGGCTGCTTTGAGGTGCTTTTTAATTAAAGTTGGTATGGTACTTATTTTGTTCACTAAGTATGTATTTGTTTAAAGGAAATTAAACATTTATTTATGTAGCATTTTAAATCCTAAAAGCTACAATGAAATGTTAATTTGTATAAATCAGCGGAACAGTCTGTTGTAAGTGGCACTATTTATTTATTTACTTATTTATTTTCCAGTAAAATCTGAGTCTGCAGTTCAGGATAAAATGCTTAAATGTTGCACAATGTGACATCATTTAGCTCAAGTATGAAGTAAATCTGAGATGTTCGTTTGGAAGTATTTTCTGAAATTTGAGGCAAATTTATCCAAAAATATTGTTTCAAATGAGAATCATTTCTTTGTTTATTTCAATATGCTTCATTATTTTTAAACAGACGTTTTTCATTCTTGTTGGGACGGGTTGTCTGTCTGTCTGTCAGTCTGTCCACCTGTCTGTTTGTCCATCTGTCCTCCTGTGTCTGTCTGTCTGTCTGTCTGCTTGCCATCCAGGTCCTGTCTCGGTTCTGTAGTGTGGTCGGTGCTCCCTGACCTGATCTGACCTTTCTTTGACCCGGGTTCGTATATGTTCATCCTGAGGTGATTGAACACAGTCTCTGGGTGACCCCGCCTCTTTTTTTTTTTGCAGGATGCTGTCATAGGTTACAGTCCCGCCCACTGTGCATAACAGCAACCTTGGGAGCATTTCTTCTTCTTCATCGTAATCTTTGTGTTCTTCTTTTTCTTTGTCTTTCTTGTCTTCTTTGTCTTTGTCATTCATGGCCTTCTATTTCTTCTTCGTCTTTGCTGTCGTCTCCTTCATTTTCTTCTTCATCTTCTTTATCTTTGTCGTCGTTGTCTTCTTCTTTTTCTCCTTCTTTGTCTTCTTCTCCTTCTCTGTCGTCTTCCTCCTCCTCCTCTTGGTGTGTTTGGTGGTAACCTGTGAAGGCGTTTGTGTTGAAGCGTTTGCAGCTGAAGTGTCGACTCAGCAGAACATAAATGTTTGTAAAACCAACATTGTTCTTTTCAGGTTTGCTGCCTCTTCGCTCTTTTTTCTCTCTATTAAATAAGTTAATTGATGGAAGAGAAGAAGAAAAGCTCTGACAGATTACGCGCGCTGAAAAGGAGGTGTGATTTTTGTAAAAACAAAATTAACGCTGTAGACGCCGACCCGGCTGGACCTGCAGTTTGTCCGCCATGCCGGCGCTTTGTGGCTTGAATTTTTTAATTTGGCCGTTCTTTAGACGCCCCTGAAAGGCCATTATGTGAGCGAGCCGGGCTGCCATTCACTGCTCGCTCCCGCCGCACCTTTTTTTTTTTCTTTTTTTTTTTCAGCCGTCAGTCTGTTTGTGGGATGTGAAATGACGGATTAATTGAATCTGGTGCAGAGTGTTTGGACCGCTGCAAGGACACACACACACACATCCTTCACATTCCTTTGCTTTGTGCACCTCATCCAGCCACACAGTGGCGCTCTCTGTCCCGTTCTTTATTTACTTATTTTGCTTTTTATTGTGTGAGGTCAGAATCATCTCTTTAAATGTAGTTTGTTTTGTTTTTTGACCCCCTGCAGCAGCAGTACCACTCAAAAATCGACGTCCTGATTGACGAGACGTTCAAAGACATGATTTCATCTCTTCTCCTCAAGGTAATCTGATTACTCCACAATAAACCACCTTCACCTTTTCATTTACATTATTCTAGTTTCACTTTTTTTTTAATTAAACATTTTCTTTTTCTGCCTATTTTTTGTTTGTTTTCTTTCATTTGTTGGCTCTTTTTCTTTTTCGTACTTTTCTCATTTTAAATCCTTTTTCCCTTTTTGTTTATGTATTTGTTTACATTCATCTTTTTTTCAAAATAAAGGACAGTCTTCAGTTCTGGAATATTACAAAAAATTTAAATAAATGTTTTTCATTCTGCTTTTGTTTTTTACCTCAAACTGACATAAAATTTAATATTTCTGCAGCTATAATTCTGTAAATTATTACATCATTCTGGTTTAAAAATAAATAAATGCAATTCTGCCTTCCTTATATATATATATATATATATATATATATATATATATATATATATATTAATTTTTTTTTTTTTTTTTTTTCAGTTTGCAGCGGTTTTAGACGGTGTCCTGTCCAAACTGTCCAGATATGACAAGGGTTCCCTCTACTCCTCCATCCTGTCCTTCACGGTGAGTTTTTTTTTTTTTTTTGGACTTTTCTCTTTGTTTCTCTCCATCAAGCAGCCACCAAATCTGCAGACGTCCCTGTGAGTTGTCCTCACAGTTGACCCGCCGCTCTCTGTGTTAGTCTCCATCTGTTGTTGGCGGAGGAATCAGACGGCGATCATGTGCCTGCCGGGCGTCTCACTTTGTGCTGCGTTCAGCGTGAAGAGGCTTTTATTGTGAAGATCACACGGGCCTAATTAATTGCACTCCTATCCTCTGAGATGTGTTTCTGCATTTTCTGAAGTGGCGGTTTGCAGGCGACGGCGGGTTAATGAAAGGCAACGGCGAGGGAAAAAAGGGAAAAAAACACATTAGGCGGAAACAAAACATTTGGCAGCATTCAGATTGTCAGCGGGAAGAGAGTCCAAATTTAGATCTGACTGAACCGACAGCGACCTCACGTTCAAAAGGTGATTAACGAACCGTCCAGATTCATCCAGACTTTATTAAATATTCACCAAAGATTTTCATTCTCCAGTCTGAGCTGATGAATAAAGAAGAATTCAGCGTCAACGTTTACACTGACTGAACTCCAGAGTCATCTTTGAAATTATGGAGACAGAACTTAACAGCAATCACAGCAGGAATCAGCAACAATGGGGGTGTGTCCTTGGCCAGGTTACACGAGGGCGTGTCCTTTGGCAGGTTAAACGGGGGCGTGTCCTTGGCCAGGTCAAACAGGGGCGTGTCCTTGGCCAGATGGAAATGTGGACATGTCTTTGGCCTGGTGGAAGTGTGAGTGTGTCCTTGTTCAGGTGATGAGGAGAGATGAGGAGGATCACTGACACTGCCAGACACCACTTTTAGTCCATGTGGTGAGTTTCTCTGGACATGATCCAGGACACAGGTGCCTCAGTGTGGAGGACCCCAGAGACTGGAGAAGGTCAAGGACACGCCCACATTTCACCTGCCCATGGGCACGCCCACATTTTACCTGGCTGCAGCAGCTGCAGGCAGTTCCGTGGTGTTGATGCAGTGAACCATGGCTCTCGTCTATCCTCCCAAAATTAACTCTTTTTGTTTTATTTTTTAAGACATTTTTCACACAGAGAACAAAAAAATTTAGGTTTTTTTTTTTAAGTAAACACACAGTCTGTTTTTAGTGGAACTGCTTGATATGTAAACAGCTATTTTAAAATATGTGTTTTTGGTAACAGTTTTTTTAAAACGTGGTGTTTGGTAATAGTTATTTTAAAAACACGTTTGGTAACAGTTTTTTTAAAACATGTGGTGTTTGCTAATAGTTATTTTAAAAACACGTTTGGTAACAGTTTTTTAAAACATGTGGTGTTTGCTAATAGTTATTTTAAAAACACGTTTGGTAACAGTTTTTTAAAACATGTGGTGTTTGCTAATAGTTATTTTAAAAACACGTTTGGTATCAGTTTTTTAAAACGTGATGTTTGGTAATAGTTATTTTAAAAACACGTTTGGTAACAGTTTTTTAAAACATGTGATGTTTGGTAATAGTTATTTTAAAAACACATTTGGTAACAGTTTTTTAAAACATGTGATGTTTGGTAATAGTTATTTTAAAAACACGTTTGGTAACAGTTTTTTAAAACATGTGGTGTTTGCTAATAGTTATTTTAAAAACACGTTTGGTAACAGTTTTTTAAAACATGTGATGTTTGGTAATAGTTATTTTAAAAACATGTTTGGTAACAGTTTTTTAAAACATGTGGTGTTTGCTAATAGTTATGTTAAAAACATGTTTGGTAACAGTTTTTTAAAACATGTGATGTTTGGTAATAGTTATTTTAAAAACATGTTTGGTAACAGTTTTTTAAAACATGTGGTGTTTGGTAATAGTTATTTTAAAACATGTTTGGTAACTGCTATTAAAAATTTGTTTGGTAACAGTTCTTTTAAGGCATGTTTGGTAACAGCTGTTTTAAAAACACGTTTGGTAATAGGCATTTCAAAATACCGTTATTTTGAAATGCCTGGAGTAACGGTTAATGCCTTAACCCTTATTTTAAAGCACTTTTGGTAAGTTATTTTAGAACATGTTTTGTAAGATATTTTAAAGCACGTTTGGTAACAGTTATTTTAAAACATGTTTGGTAACAGTTATTTTAAAACACTTTTGGTAACAGTTATTTTTTTTTCAATTATGTATTTATTTGTTCCTTCTTTCAACAAATACAGAAGTAACAGCCATCATTATATGCAGATAAAACATAATAATATATACATCAGAGCCATCCCTCTTAGGATATGCCTCAGCTATCAGTGCCGTGCATTTCAATAAAACGTCTAAGAAGGAATTTTTTTTTTTTTTTAATGCTTATACCCTGAACACCCACTCCTCCCACCAGTCACAGTATTATTAGACAAAACAAATGTATAAAACAAAAAAATTTCCAAAACATAATGATAAACCGAAGGCGCAAAGTATTGATGGCTTGAATGTCAAATAGTTATGAAAGAATTTAAAAACGGTTCCCAAATTCTTTCATATGTGTCCAGTTGTCCATTTATTTTACAGATGAGTCGTTCAAATGAAGCGGTTTCTGACAAAGCGGTGAACCACTTTGAAAACGTGGGGCCATTCTGTCCTTTCCAATGTCTTAAGATGATCCTTTTGGCTGTGCTCAGGGCCGTCTTGAGCCAAAGTGGCTTTTCCCTGGTTGTACCAGTGCTAGAATCCAGTACATTCAGAAGGCATAACTGAGGTGTCAAAACAATTTTAACATTAAGACAGTTACATAATTTTTCCATAATGTTTCCCCAGTAACCATCAAGACTGGAACAAGTCAGAAACATATGGAACATATCCCCAGGGGCAGAGTGACATCTCCAGCAAGTATCGGATAGACTGATCTTAGCCCTCTGTAACTTCACTGGTGTCCAATATAGTCTATTAAATATTTTAAACTGTATCAGCTTAGAAAGTGCCTCCCTCATCGGCTTCAACATATGTTTAACCAGGGTGTTCCATTCATCTCCATTAAAATTTGCCTCCAGATCTTTTTCCCACACATCCTTCAATCCTTTATTAGCATCACTAGTATCTTCTTTTAAATATTTGTACATATTGCTGACTAGATGAGGTAGACTATGCAATTTTTGAAATTTAGATTGTACCAGTGATTTAGAAGGAATAGTAGAGAAAGATGTTGTTAGTTTTGTCAGGTAGTCCTTCAGCTGGATATACTGCCAAAATTCTTTGTTGCAGAGGCCGTAAGTTAATTGAAGATCTTCAGAAGTCTTAAATTTATTATCATGAAAAACATGTTCTATCTGACAAATTCCTTTATTAAACCACTGACCCCAGAATACAGTCTTCCCTGCTATCATAAGCATAGGATTTTTCCAAATTGACGCTGAGCCAACGAGGAAAGGGGACTTTTTTTTCCTTTTATTAAGCTGCAACCACACTTTCCGCGTATGCATTATAACTGGGATGGATTTAATGGTGACACTGGGGACTTGAGACAAATATTGTTCAGCCTTAAACGGGGCAATGATTTAATCTTCCAGATGTACCCATAACGGTTTATCATCCCTATTTGATAAAAGTGAGGCTATCTGGGCAGCTGTGAAGGCGTCATGATATAGCTGTAAATTGGGCAGATTCACTCCTCCATGGGTTGTACTTGCCTGGAGTTTTTAAGAGTCATTCTGGGTCGTTTGCCTGCCCACACAAATGTATTTATTAGTTTGTCTATTGTTTTAAATATTGATTGTGGAACTGTGAGAGGCAAAAAACTGAAGAGATAATTCAATTTAGGAGCAATAACCATTTTGATTGCCTGTATTCTGCCCCATAACGAAATCTGGAGATTATCCCATCCTTTTAGAAGCAGATCAGTTTTCTGAATCAGAGGCTCATAGTTATCTACCACAATATTACCAAACCCTGGATTTAGTAGAACACCCAAATATTTGAGGTTTTTTGTAACCCATTTGAATTTCCAGTTATCAAAGTGACTCTTAAAACATGCTTTAGACAGGGGCATTACTTCACATTTAGTCCAGTTTACTTTATATCCCGATAGGTTCGAAAACATATTTATCACATTTAGAAGTGAAGGTACAAATTTCTGAGAATCAGATACCAGAACTAATACATCATCGGCAAAAATCAACATTTTGTTATTGTGACCACCCATGCATATAACTTTTATTTTGTCATTCTGTCTGATAGCCTGAGCCAATGGTTCCAGAGATATTATGAAAAGCAGGGGCGAAAGGGGGTTGCCCTGTTTAGTTCCACGCTCCAGGGAAAATACAGAGGATCCCAACCCATTAGTTGTTACTACTGCTTTAGAATTTGTATAAATCATTTTAATAATGTCTTGAAGAATTTTACCAAATCCAAATTTATTTAGTGTAAAATATAAATAGCTCCAGCTAACCCTATCAGACGCCTTCTCGGCATCCAGTGACAAAGCTGCAATAGGGTCAGTTGAGTCTTGTGCTTTCCAGACCAGATGTAATAAATGTCTCAAGCTATCAGAGGAAGACCTACCCCTGACAAACCCCACCTGGTCAGAGTGTATTATTTCAGATATTACCTTATTGATTCTAATTGCGAAGATTTTTGTGAAAAATTTTGCGTCACAGCACAAAAGACTGATGGGCCTATAACTGCCACATTCCAAAGGATCTTTCCCCTTCTTGGGTATGAGGGTGATTAATGATTCAGACACTGAAGAAGGTAGTTTTTGAGAAGAGATGGCAGAGTTGAATACTTTTAAAAGTTCCGGACAAAGTTCTGATTCTAATTTTTTATAAAATTCATTTGGTATCCCGTCAATACCAGGGGTCTTTCCGTTGGGAGAAGTATTTAGAGTTTTCTTTAATTCTTCCAGAGTTATGGGTTGTTCCAGATTTTTAGCCAGATCTTCAGAGATTTTAGGGAGATGAAGTCGACCGAAGAATTCCTCTGCTTCATGTATTGAAAAACAGCCTTCTTCAGTGTAGAGGTTTTTATAGAAATCTTTAAAAAACATATTAATTTCTTTGTGATTTGTGATTATTTTGCCTTGCTTATTTTTAACAGCACTAATTTGGCAGGAAGCTTGCCGTGCTTTAAGTTGGCTGGCCAGTAGTTTGCTAGCTTTGTCGCCGGATTCATACCATTTTTGTTTCATTCTGTAAAGAGAGTATTCAACTTTTTTTGATATAATCGTATTCAGCTCGTGTTTAGCTTTTACCAGCGCAACTAGTGTGAGCGAGCTAGGGTTGTCTCTATAATGTTTTTCAAACTTTTTTATGTCATCTTCTAACTTTGAAATTTTAATTTGGTCTTGTTTTTTAAGCAGAGATGATTGTTGTATTAATATGCCCCTGACATAGGTTTTGAATGCGTCCCACACTGAGCTCTGTTTTGCAGTTCCATTATTCGCTTCAAAAAATTGTTGTATGTCATTTTTGAGCTTCGAGCAAAAAAAGTTCATTGTGGAGGATACTAGTATTCATTCTCCACCCCATAGATTTATCTTTTGAGGCTCGCCATTGAAAAGCAAGATCAGTTGGAGCATGATCAGTTAATACAGTTGTGCCAATATTACAATTCATCCCATAACCATCCCAAAGACGTATCGTTATCTTTGGCTGCTTTCAGTGATGCCGGTATTTGGTTAGACTCTTTCTCTCCGATTGTTCTGTCTGAGTTATTTTCATTAGTTACTTCATCCAAACCATCAACATGTTTATTAGACCCCATTCCTACCAGGCTGCTCAAGGAAGCCCTACCATTATTTAATGCTTCGATCTTAAATATGATCAATCTATCTTTGTTAGTTGGCTATGTACCACAGGCTTTTAAGGTGGCAGTAATTAAACCATTACTTAAAAAGCCATCACTTGACCCAGCTATCTTAGCTAATTATAGGCCAATCTCCAACCTTCCTTTTCTCTCAAAGATTCTTGAGAGGGTAGTTGTAAAACAGCTAACTGATCACTTGCAGAGGAATGGTCTATTTGAAGAGTTTCAGTCAGGTTTTAGAATTCATCATAGTACAGAAACAGCATTAGTGAAGGTTACAAATGATCTTCTTATGGCCTCGGACAGTGGACTCATCTCTGTGCTTGTTCTGTTAGACCTCAGTGCTGCTTTTGATACTGTTGACCATAAAATTTTATTACAGAGATTAGAGCATGCCATAGGTATTAAAGGCACTGCGCTGCGGTGGTTTGAATCATATTTGTCTAATAGATTACAATTTGTTCATGTAAATGGGGAATCTTCTTTACAGACTAAAGTTAATTATGGAGTTCCACAAGGTTCTGTGCTAGGACCAATTTTATTCACTTTATACATGCTTCCCTTAGGCAGTATTATTAGACGGTATTGCTTAAATTTTCATTGTTACGCAGATGATACCCAGCTTTATCTATCCATGAAGCCAGAGGGGACACACCAATTAGCTAAACTGCAGGATTGTCTTACAGACATAAAGACATGGATGACCTCTAATTTCCTGCTTTTAAACTCAGATAAATCTGAAGTTATCGTACTTGGCCCCACAAATCTTAGAAACATGGTGTCTAACCAGATCCTTACTCTGGATGGCATTACCCTGACCTCTAGTAATACTGTGAGAAATCTTGGAGTCATTTTTGATCAGGATATGTCATTCAAAGCGCATATTAAACAAATATGTAGGACTGCTTTTTTGCATTTACGCAATATCTCTAAAATCAGAAAGGTCTTGTCTCAGAGTGATGCTGAAAAACTAATTCATGCATTTATTTCCTCTAGGCTGGACTATTGTAATTCATTATTATTCATTATTATTATCAGGTTGTCCTAAAAGTTCCCTAAAAAGCCTTCAGTTAATTCAAAATGCTGCAGCTAGAGTACTGACAGGGACTAGAAGGAGAGAGCATATCTCACCCATATTGGCCTCTCTTCATTGGCTTCCTGTTAATTCTAGAATAGAATTTAAAATTCTTCTTCTTACTTATAAGGTTTTGAATAATCAGGTCCCATCTTATCTTAGGGACCTCGTAGTACCATATCACCCCAATAGAGCGCTTCGCTCTCAGACTGCAGGCTTACTTGTAGTTCCTAGGGTTTGTAAGAGTAGAATGGGAGGCAGAGCCTTCAGCTTTCAGGCTCCTCTCCTGTGGAACCAGCTCCCAATTCAGATCAGGGAGACAGACACCCTCTCTACTTTTAAGATTAGGCTTAAAACTTTCCTTTTTGCTAAAGCTTATAGTTAGGGCTGGATCAGGTGACCCTAAACCATCCCTTAGTTATGCTGCTATAGACGTAGACTGCTGGGGGGTTCCCATGATGCACTGTTTCTTTCTCTTTTTGCTCTGTATGCACCACTCTGCATTTAATCATTAGTGATTGATCTCTGCTCCCCTCCACAGCATGTCTTTTTCCTGGTTCTCTCCCTCAGCCCCAACCAGTCCCAGCAGAAGACTGCCCCTCCCTGAGCCTGGTTCTGCTGGAGGTTTCTTCCTGTTAAAAGGGAGTTTTTCCTTCCCACTGTAGCCAAGTGCTTGCTCACAGGGGGTCGTTTTGACCGTTGGGGTTTTTCCGTAATTATTGTATGGCTTTGCCTTACAATATAAAGCGCCTTGGGGCAACTGTTTGTTGTGATTTGGCGCTATATAAAAAAATAAATAAATAAATAAAAATTACTTTTCCTACTAATGAATGAGAATTCAAAAGGTAATCTATACGGGTGAATACATTATGCCTACTAGAAAAAAAGGTATAATCTTGGGCGGAGGGATTTAACAGTCGCCATACATCATGAAGACCTCCATCTTTACACAAAGCCTTTATAGATGCCTGGATTTTATTAGCTTTAAGAACATATTTTCCAGATCTATCCAAAAAGACATCTAGGACTTGATTAAAGTCCCCACCTAGAATAACAGGGAAATCGCCAAACTCCAAAATAATGTTCTTTAAATGCAGAAAAAAATTAGGGTTCCCAATATTTGGAGCATATATATTACCCAAAATTATATTGTGCCCTTCCATATTTACCAGCAGAATCAATATCCGCCCATCTTTGTCTTTATATTCTCATTGAATCTGTATTTTGATTTTTTTTTTTTAAATAAGATCGATACACCCCGCTTTTTCTAGTAGTATGTGTTATGAAAAGCTACAACATACCACCTGTCTTTTATTTTACCAATGTCTGTCTCTAGCATGTGTGTTTCTTGTAACATAATTACATCAGAGCCCTTTTGTTTTAAATAATTGAGCAATTTCCGCCTTTTGACGAAAGAACCTAGACCATTTACATTCCAGGAAGATACATTGACTGTTGACTCCATCTCAAATCTGTATTTATATTCTTCTTACATTTTAACAGTTGGTTTATCAGTGTATTTACGCCTAAAAAAAACAAGAACTGACTGGCTCCCATCCCTTGAACATGAACAAGTTATTAACACTCCCCTTGCCCCCCCCCCCCACCAACTCAAAACCACAGTCCGTGTGGAAAGCATAGAGGTCTTCCAAGCCGGACGTTAGGCAATTATTCAATGTTAAATTTGACTGCCAACGTAATATAAATTATGAATCTCTGTCAGGAAGTAACTCCAAAATTAAAACTGTAAAAAAAAAAAAACTGTTACAACAGCAACATTTAACTCTAAGAAAATAGTTGCTTAAATGTTTCTCCAGTAGTTTGCATGACACACACCATAAAATAACAGAACACATATTATTAGTGACAACACACTCGTATCCACTCTCTTAGGCATAATAGTGGCATTGTGATCATTTACTGTATACCTTGTTAGATTTATTTAGTCATCCTTATTCTGCGTTTGGTAGTCACTTATGATCCTCTTCGCAGCAGCGGGATCCTCAAATAGCTGACGCACACCTCTCAGTGTGACCCAGAACACCGGCGGATATTGTAGTGTGTACCGTAGTCCTTTCCTCATGCACAAATGCCTCACTTCTGTAAACTTGCTCCGCTTATCCTGTACCTCTTTAGTGAAGTCGGGGAAAAATTCCACCTTTTCCCCATTCCAGCGGAAATCTCCGAGGTCCCTGGCTCTGAGATGAACTTTTTCTCTGTCTCCATACCTCAAAAATCTCACCAAGATGTGCCGGGGGGGCTCTGTCCTGTCGGTCACACTGTCTCATTGTGGGCTCGCGATGGGCTCGCTCAATCACCATACGAGGTCTATTAGAAAAGTATCCAATCTTATTATTTTTTAAAAAAAACCATATGGATTTGAATCACGTGTGATTACATCAGCCAAGCTTGAACCCTCGTGGGCATGCGAGAGTTTTTTCACGCCTGTCGGTGACGTCATTCGCCTGTGAGCACGGCTTGTGGGAGGAGTGGTCCAGCCCCCTCGTCGGAATTCCTTTGTCTGAGAAGTTGCTGAGAGACTGGCGCTGTGCTTCATCAAAATTTTTTCCAAAACTGTGAGGCACAACCAAGTGGACACCATTCGACAAATTAAGCTGGTTTTCGGTGAAAATTTTAACAGCTGATGAGAGATTTTGGATTGTTTCTATCGCTGTAAGGACTTCCCACGGAGCGGGACGTCGCGCAGCGCTCCGAGGCGACGTCGTCATCCTGTTTCAAGCTGAAAACCTCCAAATTTAAGCCTCTGTTGACCCAGGACATCGTGAGAGAACAGAGAACTTTCAGAAGAGGTCGGGATCAGCAGTTTATCCGGACATTCCACTGTTAAAGGAGATTTTTTTAATGAAAGATGTGCGGATGGATTGGCGCGTCGGCTCGCAGCCTTAAGGACAAGTTGGAACATGCCCTGCTGTTAAACAGTTTCTCAGATACTCACTCAACTGAAAGCCACCAAAAGCCGCCTGGATTTTACAAATGGTTATCAACACGGAGGTGTTTTTTCTGTGGCGGGCGCGCCGCGCCGGCTGCAAGCCAAGAGACACGTTTCTCGTGTCCCTTTCGGAAGTATCATCTCTTGTTGCAGATGCGTTTCTAACTGGACTGTGGCCGGGGATGTTAGCTTGGCTATTGTTAGCCTCCATATGCGTGGGGTTATCTGAGTTAGCTTGCTCTGTGTTAGCTTCGTTAGCCCGAGGCTGCGTAGAAGTTAGCATTTTATCGATTTTGAGCGTATTTGATGGTTTGGAGCGTTTGGAGCTGGATTTACTCATGGGTTCTGAGGTTCCGATAGTTGCTGTAGTAGAAATTAATAAAGTAGGCAGTCTATAATTGGTAAAATTAAGCCAAAACATCCCCCGCTCTTCAGCACGTAGCTGCTCCTCGCCGCATCACCACCCGGAAAGTCGTAACAGTTATTTTAAAACACGTTTGGTAACAGTTATTTTAAAACACGTTTGGTAACAGTTATTTTAAAACACTTTTGATAACAGTTATTTTAAAACATGTTTGGTAACAGTTATTTTAACCCCTTAACACCTATTGTCGCATATATGCTACAATATTTGAATCAAATATGCAACATACCAAATTGACCAGTATACCTGTTGTCGCATATTTGCAACATACCAGTATTATTATTAAAACATAACATAAATTATTACCAAAATACCAAAATTACTATTTATTTTTTGTGCAAAAGTGAAATTAATAATCTCAACATTATTTACCATCTACTTAAAGGCAAAAACACACACAAAACATTTTTTTATATACAGCTATATAAATTCAGGCGTTAAGGGGTTAAAACACTTTTGGTAACAGTTATTTTAAAACATGTGTTGTTTTTTACATTTATTTTGTTGGCTGTGGAAAATTGACAGTTTGAAGCCAAACTGTTTGCAAACTTATGACCTTGACTGTATGAGGAAAACTTTTAGTAGCTTTTGAATAATTATTGTGAGGGTACTGTTATTATGATTATAATTAATATCATTATTGTTGTTATTTTGAGTTTGTGCGAGTCACAGACAAGCAGCAGATGTGAGAAAGTTGAGCTGTGACTCACTCAACAGGTGAGATAAAAGCAGCACTTATCATCATTAACAGCTAATCCTCCGTGTATCCCATCATGCTCTCTGGTTCCCACCCAAACTGCTTCCTCCCCTCAAATTATAGCGTACAGAGACTTCGAACCTGTTTGTCTTTTGTTGTAGAGGGAACCTGACGCAGCTAAGCCTCTTTTCCAGGGGAGCGAGGGGCAGAGCCTCCCATCTCTCCAACATCAGCTTCTTTTTGTTTATTTGTTTGTTTAAAGTTGATGTTGAGGAAGAATTGCTGCTTTCCACATTCACATTTCATATTTTGGAATTCTTTGCTTCATCTGAAGAGCTTCAGAGATTTTACATGAATTTATCGATTGACACAAACTTATATTTACACAAATTAATAGAGTTACACAAACTAAAAGATTTACACAAACTAAATGATTTAAACAAATTAATCGATTTACACAAACTAAAAGATTTGCACAAACTAAGAGATGAAAACTAACTAATCGATTTACACAAACTAAAACATTTACACAAACTAAAAGATTTACACAAACTTAGAGATTTACACAAACTAATCGATGGACACGGATGGACAGGATGTTGAGATTCTCTTTGGGAGTGACGAGAATGGACAAGATTATGAATGAACATATCAGAGGGACAGCTCAGGTGGGACGGTTTGGAGACAAAGTCAGAGAGGTGAGATTGAGATGGTTTGGACATGTGCAGAGGAGGGACCCAGGGTATATAGGGAGAAGGATGCTGAGGATGGAGCTGTTTGAGGTGCAGCTCCATCCAGTGATGGGTGTGGTGTCTGTTTGTGTAACCCTCGTGTCCTGTGCACAGTAACATTTCCTGTATATTCATTTTGTAAATTGTTTTGTACTTTGTGTCTGTATCATGGCCCAAGCAGAGGGTCACGCCTTTGAGTCTGGTTTGCTTGAGGTTTCTTCCTCAGGGAGTTTTTTTCTTACCACTGTCACCTGTGTGCTGCACTGGGGGTTGGTGAGGTTAGACCTTACTTGTGTGAAGTGCCTGGAGGCAACGCTGTTGTGATTTGGCGCTATATAAATGAAAATAAATAGAAATTGAATTGAAATTTAGCAAACTTATAGATTTACACAAACTAAAAGATTTACATAAACATAGATTTACACAAACTTATAGATTTACCAAACTTATAGATTTACACAAACTAAAAGAATTATACAAACATAGATTCACACAAATTTACAGATTTACGCAAACTTGCAGATTGACACAAACGTATGGATTTATGCAAACTAAAAAGATTTGCACAACCTTATAGAGTTACACAAACTAAACAATGTACACAAACTAAAATATGTATATAAACTTACAGATCTACACAACCTTATAGATTTACACAAACTAATCGATTTACACAAACTAAAAGATTTACGCAAATGTACAGATTTACACAAACTTATAGGTTTACGCAACCTTGTAGATTTACACAAACTAAACAGTGTACACAAACTAAAAGATTTATATAAACTTACAGATCTACACAACCTTATAGATTTACACAAACTTGCATATTTAAACAAACTAAAAGATTTACACAAACTAAACAATGTACAAAAACTAAAAGATTTACAAAACGTACAGATTTACACAAAGTCCCTTTGGCCAGCCGTGCACGCGAACAGATATATTTACACAAATTTACAGATTTAAGCAACCTTATAGATTTACACAAACTAAAGCCCCAGTCACACACCACTAACAAAGGACATCGAAGCCAAAACAAAAGAAATTTGGACTTACGCTGACTTTCTGAGACATTGTTTAACCGTCGTCCAGCTTTGTTTCTGTAGCTGGGGCTTCGTCAGAATTTTTAAACTGTTGAAAAATGTTAATGAATCCAGACGACAACCTCAGTTTGTCCGTATTCCGTTTTGCTTTCTGTCTTGATGGTTCCTCATCATTTGCATAGTTCCCCTACCGTCAGTATTCCGTTGGATTGTCATCCAACTTCATCCAACCTCCCAAGTCCAACGTCTTGCACGAACACTGACTATATCTGAATGGATCAGTAACTAAAGATCCGACAAGCTGAACATGACTCATCCATGTGTGGGACAAAAAGCAACGTTTTCATACAGAAACAATCTCGGCAAGAACGTTTGATCAACTACTTTAACTATTTACGCACGTTGTAGCCATTTG
The DNA here is from genome assembly GCF_902500255.1 of Thalassophryne amazonica. Lineage (NCBI taxonomy): Eukaryota > Metazoa > Chordata > Actinopteri > Batrachoidiformes > Batrachoididae > Thalassophryne > Thalassophryne amazonica. The sequence continues at coordinate 103,840 of NW_022986297.1, forward strand.
TGGCCGGAACGGCTGTTCGATCCTATTCCTTATCGATACCTCTTGTGAATTTTCTTTGTACTAAAAGCAGGCTTTACAGGTTTTCTATGTCAACAACAATTTATTGAATCTTAAAGTAAATAAATATGAAATTGGTCACTGGATCCTTGATCTCTGGACATAAATAGAAATAATCAAAATCTGTAGTTTTTTTGTCAAAAGCATTTCCTTTCAGACATTATTGGCATGAATGTCTCTCCGTACCTCTGAGCTGAGCTCAGCCAGCTGCTGCACGTCAGCACAGGACATCTCATTTTGGGAGGAAAAAAAGCATTTTGATCAATTGCAGTTTATTGTTTGTATTACAGTGTTTGGAAAGAGGTGTCAGTTGATTTAAACGGTGATTCGCTTTGAAGCTATTAATTCCGGCCGGACTCAAACTTGACTTGGCAGAAAGAAACGCAGAGTTTGGAGCTGTGCGAATGGAACGGTGGACGATTCTCCTTTCTTTCTCGCCACAAGACAAGAGTCCCAGTTAGTGACTTTAATCTGCACAAAAGTGACTCACAATTAATATATTTTAATAACTTTGAGAGCTTGCCACTTCTGAAAAGCAGCGAAGCAAAGAACCAACAAAGCAGCAGGACGGAGCACTGCTTCATTGCTTCAAGCTTCAAAGCAGAGCCACGCTGCAGAAACGATTGATTACAGACCCGTTGCAGGGTCTACAATCAGCGTAGAGAAATGATCATTTTCCCAACAAACACCCTCAAAAACAACAGCCGCGCTGAAGGACCGATAAGGGAATTGTTAAGCAGAAAGGGCTATTCGGTGTTTCAGCGTTTCCCATAATGCCTGTGCTTCCCAGAATGCACCATGGTGCCAGCAGAGTTCTGCTGTCTCACAGTGCATGTAAACAATGGCAAAGTGAGGATGTGGATGGTGATAATTTAGCAAATTCACAGGCGATTATGATGATTATACGCTCTCCCAAGTTGAGAGGGTTATCTACAGGAGGTGTAGCACGTGTGATGGACTTCTGCTGTTGTCTTATTGTCCATACTTCACAAAATGTGTTTACACTGTGAGTGCTGAGCTCCTAATCAATCAATCAATCAATCAATTTTATTTATATAGCGCCAAATCACAACAAACAGTTTCCCCAAGGCGCTTTATATTGTAAGGCAAAGCCATACAATAATTACAGAAAAACCCCAACGGTCAAAACGACCCCCTGTGAGCAAGCACTTGGCGACAGTGGGAAGGAAAAACTCCCTTTTAACAGGAAGAAACCTCCAGCAGAACCAGGCTCAGGGAGGGGCAGTCTTCTGCTGGGACTGGTTGGGGCTGAGGGAGAGAACCAGGAAAAAGACATGCTGTGGAGGGGAGCAGAGATCAATCACTAATGATTAAATGCAGAGTGGTGCATACAGAGCAAAAAGAGAAAGAAACACTCAGTGCATCATGGGAACCCCCCAGCAGTCTAAGTCTATAGCAGCATAACTAAGGGATGGTTCAGGGTCACCTGATCCAGCCCTAACTATAAGCTTTAGCAAAAAGGAAAGTTTTAAGCCTAATCTTAAAAGTAGAGAGGGTGTCTGTCTCCCTGATCTGAATTGGGAGCTGGTTCCACAGGAGAGGAGCCTGAAAGCTGAAGGCTCTGCCTCCCATTCTACTCTTACAAACCCTAGGAACTACAAGTAAGCCTGCAGTCTGAGAGCGAAGCGCTCTATTGGGGTGATATGGTACTATGAGGTCCCTAAGATAAGATGGGACCTGATTATTCAAAACCTTATAAGTAAGAAGAAGAATTTTAAATTCTATTCTAGAATTAACAGGAAGCCAATGAAGAGAGGCCAATATGGGTGAGATATGCTCTCTCCTTCTAGTCCCCGTCAGTACTCGAGCTGCAGCATTTTGAATTAACTGAAGGCTTTTCAGGGAACTTTTAGGACAACCTGATAATAATGAATTACAATAGTCCAGCCTAGAGGAAATAAATGCATGAATTAGTTTTTCAGCATCACTCTGAGACAAGACCTTTCTAATTTTAGAGATATTGCGTAAATGCAAAAAAGCAGTCCTACATATTTGCTTAATATGCGCATTGAAGGACATATCCTGATCAAAAATGACTCCAAGATTTCTCACAGTATTACTAGAGGTCAGGGTAATGCCATCCAGAGTAAGGATCTGGTTATACTTTGCCTCTTGCTTGCCTCTACTGGTGGTTGGCTCTCACTGCGGTATTGTATCACTTCCTGTTCCGGAGCACAGCGGTGTTTTTCTGTATCTGTTAGCTGTTTAATCTGCGCAGGTAGATTGATCTAGTTATCTAGATTACGATTTGTTTCCCAGTGTAATCTTTACGTGCCTTAACTAAAGCACTCCTTCTGCTGAATCACCTCTAAATTATTCACTTTGCGTGTTTTTAGGAATCCGCTAGGTTAGCGTAGCTACTAGCTCTTAGCCGATTTAGCATGGCGGCTTCTCCTGTCTCTCCCACACTTTTCTGCTCTGGGTGTGAAATGTTTAGTTATTCCTCGGCCTCCTTTAGCAGTAATGGTACTTGTAATAAGTGTAGCTTATTACAATCCTAACACCGGAACTCAGCACACACTCCTCACTTGTCAGCACATTACCATGCTCATCTTTTACCACCCTAACCTGCTGCACATCCTTTCCAGCTCTGTCCCTTTGTCTGGCCAATTGGTACAAGTCCTTTTCTCCTTCCTTACTATTCAACTTCTTGTACAGCTCGCAATATGCCTTTTCCTTTGCTTTTGCCACTTCTCTTTTCGCCTTACGCCGCATCTCTTTGTACTCCTGTCTACTTTCTTCATGTCTCCGACTATCCCAAAACTTTTTCACCAACCTCTTTCTCCTTATACTTTCCTGGACCTCTTCATTCGACCACCAAGTCTCCTTGTCTTCCTTCCACTGTCCAGATGTCATACCCAGTACTAGCTGTCTCTCTCACCACATCTGCAGTACTTTTCCAGTTGTCCAGAATTTCTTCCCCTCCAACCAGTGCTTCTCTCACCTGCTCACTAAATTTCACACAACAGTCTTCCTCCTTCAGCTTCCACCATCTGATCCTTTGTTGAGCTCTCACTCTCTTCTTCTTCTTTACCTCTAAAGTCATCCTACAAACAACCATCCTATGCTGTCTAGTGACACTCTCTCCGGCTACCACCTTACAGTCTGTGATTTCTTTGGCAAAACTGGCAAAAATGGCAAAACTCACATGTAAGTAAAAAACAAAAAATAAAAAACGATTAATAGAAAAAAAAAAAAATCAACCGATTAATCGATTACTAAAATAAAAGTTAGTTTCAGACTTAGTTTGTTTTACAAGTGAGAGCATTTTACCGATTAAATGTGAATAAGTCAGTTTTTAGTTTCTCAGTGCGCATGTGTTTTCAAAACTGGTGACAGTGTTACTTTGTGCACAGCAGAACAACGCTGTCAGTTGCTTTAGGCCCTAATTTTGTATTTTATTGACTGTACAGTGACACAGCACCTATTTGGTGCATTTACCACAATAGAACAGATCAAAATACTACAGAAGACAAAGAATTTTTACTTGACAGTTTGAAGTGAGTTTTCTTTGTTTCAGAGGGCTTCATACCCATTAAAATTCACCAGAATATACAAAATTTGACTTGCTCTTTTAAAAAGATTTCTGGGGGAGAACCCCCAGACCCCCCATAATCAATACTGTATTTTTACTTAACAGTTTGAAATGAGTTTTTGTTGTTTCAGGGTGCTTCAAACCCATTAAAATTCACCAGAATATACAAAATTTGACTTGCTCTGTTAAAAATGTTCTTGGGGGAGATCCCCCAGACCCCCCAGAATCAAGAGTACACCCCGCCTCACCACCCTTTTATGTACCTTTATGTTCAGGTTTTGCATTCTTTTTATGCTTTGTCTGTTTCTCCTTCGAGGCTATTTAGAATACATTTGTATGCTGTATAATGTGTTTATTGTATTTATTGAGAAAAAAGAGTGTGTGCCCCCACTACACCACATTTTAGGGAATTGCTGGCATTGATTTTTGCCAGGAAAAAATTTCAGTCAGATGAAAATTTATTGCTTTAACCCATGGTTTAGTGGCACGCACGCTCCTCACACGCACTTAGTGCCTCATGCAGCGTTATGCATACACACACACACACACACGGCTGAGTGATAATGTCAGCCCCACGCCTGTGCGTACTTGCACGTGAGGACCGTAGCGCTCCCTCCCACTCCGGTCCCGTGTTTGCCATCCAGACGTTTGGACATCAGGCAGTCTGCAGTGCCTTTTATGGCCGTCTGACAGCAGTCTGTGTCATCAGCCTGTTGTCTACATGTGCTTTGGATGCCATCATGCAGGTGTGGACGAGGTAATCTGGATGCGTTCTGACACTGCTGACCACGCCTCTTTCCCTCCCGACTGCATCAGATTATGGCAATATTTGCTGTGTCGGGCTGGTTCCTGCACATTCTTGCTATGTATGACGGGGGCTTAAGATTTAAACAAGCATAGATTTACACAAGATTTATTCACACTTACAGATCTACACAAACTTATAGAGTTATACAACCATCGATTTGTGTTGTTAAATTTCATGTCCATATTGATTGATTTTCCTCCAAACTTGTGAGGTGGCATGTTTGAGCGTAATGATATGTTTGCATGGCGACAGCATTAAAAAAAAAACAAACACTGATGACAAGAAAACAGAACAATTTATCAATCCTTATCCAGCCCATAAGCAAGGTGTGTTTCTCAGCTACTGGGTTGCAGCTCATTAGCGGGCTGCATAGTGCCTCCTAGTGAGCTGCGAACAAACCTGACCCAGCCCACGAGCAATCAGATTGGTGACAGCTATGTGTTCTCTTTTTTTTTTAGAATTGGTAGAAACCTGAAGCAGACCAGACTCTGTTTTGGGGGGATCTGCTTTGGACATAGTAACTAATAAAACAAACCCGCCCCCTTGTGCTCAGAGGATGCCGCTGCTGTTTTGTATCATGATGTCGGCTGGTTTCGATAAGTTAGTAGATAATCAATGAAACCTGTGTTTTGTCTTCTGATACTAAAACAAACAGAATCTTTAAAGCTGGAAGGTTTAAATTGAATTTATCCATATAAAGATGTTTTTAGATTAAAAATCATAGAGTTCTGCACTGAGACAAAAACGTCAGATTAAAACTTGTCAGATAATTCAAATGTGCAAAGATCAGGCACTCTTCAAGGACAAAGGATGATTTAAAAAAAAGATTTAAAAAAATAATACTGCAAACACTAAAGAAAAGTGAATAAAAAAAGCAGTCGAGGCCAAAATGAACAAAAGTCCAGCAGCCGACGTGGTCAGCTCATCGAGGTCTTTCTGTCCTTTTGTTCATTTCATTAAAGTGCTTTTTTACTTTTTTTTATCTTTTTACCAGCTACAACGTCTTTGAGGTATTGAACTTTTTTATGCCTAATTGGTTCCAGTAGAGAGAAAAAAAAATCCAAACTTGATGATAATACATTAATCAATACTCAGTACTGGTCTCTGCTGAACACATGATGTCATTTGATTGGTGCGTTGTGTATCACGTGACATTGATTATTTGTCCTGCTGAGAGCTTTGATCATGTAATTTGGTCTTGTATGTTTTGTTCCTCTGTTTAGTAAAAATACCTCCATGACATGAGGAAGTTAAACGCAGTGCACCGGTCGTCGATACCACGCTCAGGTGCTGCATGACTGGAAAACATTTTTTGTGTCCTCGTGCGGTGGAGGCGGTCCCTCGAGTTCATCATAAGAAGACAGAATCTGTCTGAACTGTTTGACGTTCATTTTACACCAAACTGCAGTTTGTGTCTAATCCGTGATGAGACGCTAACGCTCTGAGTGCAGCACGTGGAGTCCATACGATAAAACGTCCCGCTGCCTTTAAGCAGTCTCGCCGCTTCTCATTGGTGGACAAAGGCCCCGCCCCTTTTCCTGAGCAACAGGTTAAATCTCTTCAAGAAAATAAAATCACATTAGAATGGAAAAGTATTTTAACAACGTTTTTCAACGTTTTTTCTAAATGTTATAATAAATAAAATTAAAACTATATAACTAATAGTTAACTAACTAATAACTAATAAAATTAAAAAATAAAATCTGGCTGCAGCAAAGCAGAATTCTTTTTTGGGAACAACTTTTTCTTATTATAATTTTTTTTTTTTTTTTTTTTTTGTAATAGACAGGTGCATCAATCAGGCCAGAATTCTTTAAAACCCACAACCTCCTGAAAGGCATTTCAGTATTTTATAAATTTTCACTTATTAAACCTGGAAAACCACAAAATTGGGCACTTGCTCCCAACCTTTTTTTTTCTTTTTTCTTTCCTTTGTTTTTGGCGCGATGCTGCAGATAGACTTCAGACAGAACGTTTTCAGCCAAGTTCCAAATGACTGACAGCTGATGTGGGACATATGTCCACCAAGCCCACACACAAACACTGGAGTGTTGACTGGAGAGGGCGCTGCACCAACACGGGCACTGTACCAACACAGGCGCTGCACCAACTGCAGAGCGGCACGGGCGCTGCACCAACTGTGCCACTCCGAGCGGCACGGGTGCTGCAAACATAGCGTAGTATTTAAACTCTTGCTGCTGAGGACGCTGAGTGACATATTTGTGCGGCTGGCAGGAATGAAGAGGAAGTGGCGCGGGAAGAAGTGTGTAATTACCTGGCTAACTGCTCATTACTGACCTCACCTCTGTAGGCTCCACCCCTCCCCCTTCTGTTTCTGTTATATTGTTGTCATGTTGACGAGTAAGCAGACACACAGAGGGAATTACTGCCGTGTGGCTACAAGTGAAGAAATGGCAAAGGAAACAAAACGAGCGTGACAAGAGGCGCCGATCGCGTGTTAAGTCTTAATCTCTGAGTTGGAACTGGATCGGTCAGGCTGGTCCTGGTCCACGTCCTGGAACCTTCTTTGTTTCCACCAATGACTTAAAAACAAATAATAAGAACTGTAGTTTTTAACAGAATGTGTCTCCATCACGTTATTCAGAGAAGAAAACGAGCCAGTTTCAGGCATTTCTTCTCTATTTTATTTAAAGCAGTCGGTAAGAAAATATACAGAGTGTGAAACCATGTGTGTCTAGAGAAGGCTGTGCTCAAAAACTGAAGGAGACAAGCGAGGAAAGCCACCAAGGCACCCATGATTAGTAGAGGAGTTTCAAGCTGGAATAGCTGTGATTGGAGACATGTAATGGGATGTAATCATTGATGAGCTGAACATTAATTCTACAGCAGCTGCTCTTCCAAACAGGCTAATTCCAGTTTGTTTTGTTTTGTTTTGGGTTTTTTTTTTTTAGCACAGTACGACTCTGGGTCTTAGAGGATCATTAGTCCAGACAAGGCCAGCTGGATCAGGTTTATCCTGTCACAAAAGCTAATAACTGGATGAATTTATTCATATTGTTCTAAACACAGTCATTTTTGTTCTTATTGGTTATTTTCAAGCACATTCAGGAAGTTTTGAGTTGTCACTTGCAACTTTACACGTTTCTTCATCCTCCCGTTAGTTTTACAGTTTCAAGCTTTGTTTTATGAAGCTTTGATGTGTCATGAGCCATCAGAACTGTGGGCGGGGTAAAGGAACCCTCAGCTTAAAGCTCCGCCCACTCAGCTCAACCATACGGTTTATTTGACTTTGCCAGTCTACAGAGTCAAATGCAGCTGCTGGCTTCATTTCTCTGTAGCTCCGCCTTCTTTAATCTTTTCTGATCAGGACATTAATGTACAGTAGGGTTATGACTACAAAACTTTTTTCAAAACTTTCATTTTCCTGATGTTGCATTTGATGAACTTTTACTCATAGATCACTTTTTCGAAGTTTGTTTAATTGGATCATGAATAAACCTCCCGCACCTAGCACCACATCACTTTTAAAAATACATGAGTTTACACAATACTATTTAAAAATAACGTAACAAGAAAAGAATTAGGGACTTGGCTCCGCACTGTGGAAAATCCTACAGCTAGCCAGGCCCCTGTAGTCGGTGCGGACCAAGGTAGCTTAGCCACCGTTAGCTGTCCCCCAGCAGATCCCGCGCAGCCGGGAAAGCAGGCCGCTGGGTGACTGTGAGGAGGAAGCGTAGTCCTAAACAGAAGCCCCCTGTACACCACCAACCCGTTCACATCTCTAACCGTTTTTCCCGACTCGGCGACACACCCGCCGAGAAACAAACTCTGGTTATTGGCGACTCTGTTTTGAGAAATGTGAAGTTAGCGACACCAGCAACCACAGTCAGATGTCTTCTGGGGGCCAGAGCAGGTGACATTGAAGGGAATTTGAAACTGCTGGCAAAGGCTAAGCATAATTTGGTAAGATTGTAATTCACGTCGGCAGTAATGACACCTGGTTACACCAATCGGAGGTCACAAAAATTAACATTGAATCGGTGTGTAACTTTGCAAAAACAATGTCGGACTCTGTAGTTTTCTCTGGGCCCCTCCCCAATCGGACCGGGAGTGACATGTTTAGCCGCATGTTCTCCTTGAATTGCTGGCTGTCTGAGTGGTGTCCAAAAAATGAGGTGGGCTTCATAGATAATTGGCAAAGCTTCTGGGGAAAACCTGGTCTTGTTAGGAGAGACGGCATCCATCCCACTTTGGATGGAGCAGCTCTCATTTCTAGAAATCTGGCCAATTTTATTAAACCCTCCAAACCGTGACTATCCAGGGTTGGGACCAGGAAGCAGAGTTGTAGTCTTACACCCCTCTCTGCAGCTTCTCTCCCCCTGCCATCCCCTCATTACCCCATCCCCGTAGAGATGGTGCCTGCTCCCAGACCACCAATAACCAGTAAAAATCTATTTAAGCATAAAAATTCAAAAAGAAAAAATAATATAGCACCTTCTACTGCACCACAGACTAAAACAGTTAAATGTGGTTTATTAAACATTAGGTCTCTCTCTTCTAAGTCCCTGTTAGTAAATGATATAATAATTGATCAACATATTGATTTATTCTGCCTTACAGAAACCTGGTTACAGCAGGATGAATATGTTAGTTTAAATGAGTCAACACCCCCGAGTCACACTAACTGTCAGAATGCTCGTAGCACGGGCCGGGGCGGTGGATTAGCAGCAATCTTCCACCCCAGCTTATTAATTAATCAAAAACCCAGACAGAGCTTTAATTCATTTGAAAGCTTGACTCTTAGTCTTGTCCATCCAAATTGGAAGTCCCAAAAACCAGTTTTATTTGTTGTTATCTATCGTCCACCTGGTCATTACTGTGAGTTTCTCTATGAATTTTCAGACCTTTTGTCTGACTTAGTGCTTAGCTCAGATAAGATAATTATAGTGGGCGATTTTAACATCCAAACAGATGCTGAGAATGACAGCCTCAACACTGCATTTAATCTATTATTAGACTCTGTTGGCTTCGCTCAAAATGTAAATGAGTCCACCCACCACTTTAACTATACTTTAGATCTTGTTCTGACTTATGGTATGGAAATTGAAGACTTAACAGTATTCCCTGAAAACCCCCTTCTGTCTGATCATTTCTTAATAACATTTACATTTACTCTGATGGACTACCCAGCAGTGGGGAATAAGTTTCATTACAGTAGAAGTCTTTCGGAAAGCGCTGTAACTAGGTTTAAGGATATGATTCCTTCTTTGTTATGTTCTTCAATGCCATATACCAACACAGTGCAGAGTAGCTACCTAAACTCTGTGAGTGAGATAGATTATCTCATCAATAGTTTTACATCCTCATTGAGCACAACTTTGGATGCTGTAGCTCCTCTGAAAAAGAGAGCCTTAAATCAGAAGTGCCTGACTCCGTGGTATAACTCACAAACTCACAGCTTAAAGCAGATAACCCGTAAGTTGGAGAGGAAATGGCGTCTCACTAATTTAGAAGATCTTCACTTAGCCTGGAAAAATAGTCTGTTGCTCTATAAAAAAGCCCTCCGTAAAGCTAGGACATCTTACTACTCATCACTAATTGAAGAAAATAAGAACAACCCCAGGTTTCTTTTCAGCACTGTAGCCAGGCTGACAAAGAGTCAGAGCTCTATTGAGCCGAGTATTCCTTTAACTTTAACTAGTAATGACTTCATGACTTTCTTTGCTAATAAAATTTTTAACTATTAGAGAAAAAATTACTCATAACCATCCCAAAGACATATCTTTATGTTCAGCTGCCTTCAGTAATGCTGGTATTTGGTTAGACTCTTTCTCTCCGATTGTCCTGTCTGAGTTATTTTCATTAGTTACTTCCTCCAAACCATCAACATGTCTATTGACCCCATTCCTACCAGGCTGCTCAAGGAAGCCCTACCATTAATTAATGCTTCGATCTTAAATATGATCAATCTATCTTTATTAGTTGGCTATGTACCACTGGCTTTTAAGGTGGCAGTAATTACACCATTACTTAAAAAGCCATCACTTGACCCAGCTATCTTAGCTAATTATAGGCCAATCTCCAACCTTCCTTTTCTCTCAAAAATTCTTGAAAGGGTAGTTGTAAAACAGCTAACTGATCATTTGCAGAGGAATGGTCTATTTGAAGAGTTTGTCAGGTTTTAGAATTCATCATAGTACAGAAACAGCATTAGTGAAGGTTACAAATGATCTTCTTATGGCCTCAGACAGTGGACTCATCTCTGTGCTTGTCCTGTTAGACCTCAGTGCTGCTTTTGATACTGTTGACCATAAAATTTTATTACAGAGATTAGAGCATGCCATAGGTATTAAAGGCACTGCGCTGCAGTGGTTTGAATCATATTTATCTAATAGATTACAATTTGTTCATGTAAATGGGGAGTCTTCTTCACAGACTAAGGTTAATTATGGAGTTCCACAAGGTTCTGTGCTAGGACCAATTTTATTCACTTTATACATGCTTCCCTTAGGCAGTATTATTAGAAAGCATTGCTTAAATTTTCATTGTTACGCTGATGATGCCCAGCTTTATCTATCCATGAAGCCAGAGGACACACACCAATTAGTTAAACTGCAGGAATGTCTTACAGACATAAAGACATGGATGACCTCTAATTTCCTGCTTTTAAGTTCAGATAAAACTGAAGTTATTGTACTTGGCCCCACAAATCTTAGAAACATGGTGTCTAACCAGATCCTTACTCTGGATGGCATTACCCTGACCTCTAGTAATACTGTGAGAAATCTTGGAGTCATTTTTGATCAGGATATGTCCTTCAATGCGCATATTAAGCAAATATGTAGGACTGCTTTTTTGCATTTGCGCAATATCTCTAAAATTAGAAAGGTCTTGTCTCAGAGTGATGCTGAAAAACTAATTCATGCATTTATTTCTTCTAGGCTGGACTATTGTAATTCATTATTATCAGGTTGTCCTAAAAGTTCCCTGAAAAGCCTTCAGTTAATTCAAAATGCTGCAGCTAGAGTACTGACAGGAACTAGAAGGAGAGAGCATATTTCACCCATATTGGCCTCTCTTCATTGGCTTCCTGTTAATTCTAGAATAGAATTTAAAATTCTTCTTCTTACTTATAAGGTTTTGAATAATCAGGTCCCATCTTTTCTTAGGGACCTCATAGTACCATATCACCCCAATAGAGCGCTTCGCTCTCAGACTGCAGGCTTACTTGTAGTTCCTAGGGTTTGTAAGAGTAGAATGGGAGGCAGAGCCTTCAGCTTTCAGGCTCCTCTCCTGTGGAACCAGCTCCCAATTCGGATCAGGGAGACAGACACCCTCTCTACTTTTAAGATTAGGCTTAAAACTTTCCTTTTTGCTAAAGCTTATAGTTAGGGCTGGATCAGGTGACCCTGAACCATCCCTTAGTTATGTTGCTATAGACTTAGACTGTTGGGGGGTTCCCATGATGCACTGAGTGTTTCTTTCTCTTTTTGCTCTGTATGCACCACTCTGCATTTAATCATTAGTGATTGATCTCTGCTCCCCTCCACAGCATGTCTTTTTCCTGGTTCTCTCCCTCAGCCCCAACCAGTCCCAGCAGAAGACTGCCCGTCCCTGAGCCTGGTTCTGCTGGAGGTTTCTTCCTGTTAAAAGGGAGTTTTTCCTTCCTGCTGTCGCCAAGTGCTTGCTCACAGTGGGTCGTTTTGACTGTTGGGGTTTTTCTGTAATTATTGTATGGCTTTTGCCTTACAACATAAAGCACCTTGGGGCAACTGTTTGTTGTGATTTGGCGATATATAAATAAAATTGATTTGATTTGATCTCTGAAGAGAAATTTTGTTTGCATTTTGATGGTAAGAAAATTGACAATAAGGAGTACCAAGTTGTGTACTTGAAAAATGACAGAAGAACATAACAACTTGGTATTTTGGCTTGTGACAGTAGAACCACTGCAGACTGTTATGTTTCGGACGCAGTCGGAGTACCGACCCAGCGTTTGAAGGACCCAGCATAAAATAAGCAGAGCACGGTTCAAAGGATAACAGAATTTAATAAACATAACAGTGAGTGATGCTAAACAACTAAACAGTCCGCGGTCTGGTGAGGTGGAAACACGGCGCGCTCTTAACAGCGCAAACGGTCCGGAGCCACAGCAGTTCAGACCCAGGGACCCCGCCGACACCCCGCAGGTGGCCGCGACAAACCAAGTCTGTGAAGAAAGAAAACATGAGGTGAGTCCAACTCCACACAGAGAGACACAACTCAAAGGTACACGCAATCAGCAAACACTTCCTGGCTTAAATCTATACATCATCTTCTTACCCTGCAGGCACGGAACAACTCAGTTCAAATCTCCACTGCAGCAGAAGCTGATTAGACAGTTAGCATAACGTGACAGCTCACTAACACAAGGTGTGAGGGACACCAAATCCACTGTCATTACTTCATAAAAGTCACCAAAAACAAATTACCTCAGGAAGTGTGCTGAAGAGCGTGAGACCTCACCCAATCCTCCTTCACAGACTGTGGCGTCAAACCTGGAGCGGTCTCTGCATCCGTGATGGTGAGATTGTTCTCCTGACGTCGATCTCACACGTCTGCTCACAAGGTCGAGTCTCTGGCAATCACACACTGTGCATTCAAGGTTTAAATGCAGCAATCTCTGATTAAGACAAAATACACCACAGCTGTGAGTCCTGATGACCTGCACGTGAAAACAAGCCTCAGGTGTTCAGGGTGAGGTCCTGATGCTCAGCCACTCAGTCCTGAATGCATACCACCTGGTGGGAGAAACAGAAAACAAAAACCAAGCCAGCCAAACACCCCAGCCCACAACAGCAGACATCTATATACCAAGATAGGACCTGCTTGATGAGTACAATGGGCCTCATGTATCAAAGTTGCGCACTTGTGGCGTAAATTTACGGTGTAAATTTGAAGTACACCAAAGTTGCCGTGACATGTATCAAGCAGTGCGCACCTGCCCATTTCTGGCGTACACCTGACGCGACCTTGATAAATGCGGCGGGTGAAAACAATCGTAATTATAATAAACACGCCCATAAATATTCAGACTCCGCTTCAGACACACCCTCATTTTACGACATGGAAGCCAGGAAGACGGCAAAGAAAAAGAACTCCACCAATCACGACGCGTGCCAATAGAGCGTCAAAAGCGGCCGTCGCATCAGTTGTTTTGTAGTATAATCAAAAAAGTGTTACAGTGGTTCCTCGTTTATCGTGGGAGTTACGGTCTAAAAATAGCCCGTAATACGCGAAACCGCGACGTAGTCAGCGTTATTTTTTACAATTATTATAGACGTTTTAAAGCTGTAAAAACCACTTTATACACTTTCTCAATCAGGCATGAACATTTTCTCACTTTTCTCTCGTGTGTAAACACTCTCAAAGTTCAAACCTTAGTAGAAAAATAAGACCAAACTGTTTTCAGGCCCAAACATTTGTTTGAGAAATAAAAATAGAACGTTTTCCTATAAATAATTATGATGGCTTTTAGAACTAACGAATTTAATTTTAGCGATCGACGTACGAGGTTGGACACATAAGAAATGATTAATAGTGACTGACCAGTATTTCACAGATTGCGCCTCTGTGTCCTGACGCCGCGCCTTTTTCCACTCACACCTGGCTGCAGGTGTCTGTTTCCGAGTGACAAACAGTTATGAGTAGTTGTTGGCGCCCTTTTTTCTTCTGGGCGAGAAGATTCTTATAAACAGACACGCGGAACACTGTAAAAAAAAAAAAAAAAAAAAGCATGCAAAATTGGACTTAAAACTCCGCGAAATGACGAGGCCGTGAAAGGTGAACCGCGTTATAGCGAGGGACCACTGTATTCTCTTTTCACATGTCAATAATTCTTGACATGTGAATATTTGCTCGCTCAATTAATAAGACACGCCTTTTTCAGATTTCTTTATTCTTAAGATGTATTTCTTTATTTATTTTATTGTAACAAACGAATGGAGAAACCAAAACCTGATTGCAGCACGGGCGAAGAGAATGACAACACTACAGTTGTTATTATCAATTTCATAGTCTAAAACGATCACACCACATGAAGTTAAGCTCAGTGCTGCTCTGGCTCCAGGCTCGAAGTCTGGAGAAAAAGGTGAGCAGCGCTTTCTTTGCGGTCAGCGCTGTGGCCACGGATCGTGCTCGATAGACCAGCAATCCCGCAAAAGCGGGATTTGTATTGATTATTATGTAGTATAATCAGGAAAGTGTTATTTATGTAACATATGCAGTGATTTGTATGATGGCACTGTTTATCATGTTGATCATCTTCATTTTTATGTGGATTCCAGCGCTGGTTCATTTTGGTGTATAATTTACACCACCTCTCGACCTGGTGTATATTTGCAGCGCAGCGTACGCCAACGACCACATTGATAAATGCCAAGTAGCGCAGCCTTTTTGGCGTACACCCCATATACGCTCAAATATCGCCGTACGCACGTTGATACATGAGGCCCAATGTGTGGAACAGTATTCAGATGATCATCTCTGACACAACAGCAGTCAGTACTGGTCGCAAAAATTCTGTTGTAGCCAGACTTCAGAAAACATTTAGAGACAAGGGATTCGATGAACCTCAATACATCGGCTGCCAGCACCACATTCTTGATCTTGTTCTGCGACATGTGTTGGACTTCTTTTTTCCTATACGGTCACGGTCACCTAACATTAACTACAAGTTTATTGATGAGATTTTGGAACAGTATGATGATTTGCAAAATGCACATATGGGCACAGAAGTGATACCAGAGCATGAAAACCTTGGCTGGAGACATGATTTTAAATTCCTTTTTGAGCTTTGTGAAGCATATACGTTTTACAAAATGGAGGAAGAATGGCCTCACATCAAATGGCACAAGCTGCCATCACTTCACAGTGCCAGGTGGAACTCATGAGGAATTTTAGCACTTATTGCATTTTTCCTTCTGCAAAGTGGCGAGAACAGCTGAGGGCAACTTTCGATTTCATTGCAACTATATGGTCACGGGCCTGGTTTTCTAACCAACACTATTCAGAGACAGATTATGAAGTCCTGCTGTCATCAATATCCAAACCTAAGTGTCCCAAATCTCTGAAATGCTTCTCTACTCATAGTAGCTGAGAGAGCTGTAAGGTTGATGGAGGAGGTTTGTTCTACTTGCAAAACAGACAAATATCTTAGCAGCAAATTTATTAACACTAATACACAAATCTGAAACACTATTAAAAACACTACAAATGCTAAATGTACTCATTTTCATGTATTCCTCATGTGTATTGTATGTAAAACTGACATGTTATAATAAAGAGTGTTTGAGCCGCGAGGTGTTTTAATGTGAAATATGAAACTGTCTTAGGTGCGGGAGGTTTTTTCAAGGTCTGGCAAAATGAAAGTAATTTATGTGAGTTTTAGGTAAATGTTCATCATTTATAACCCCAGGCTAATAAATTTGAGATTTGTCATAACCCTAATGTACAGTAGTGTTCAGAATAATAGTAGTACTATGTGACTAAAAAGATGAATCCAGGTTTTGAGTATATTTCTTATTGTTACATGGGAAACAAGGTACCAGTAGATTCAGTAGATTCTCACAAATCCAACAAGACCAAGCATTCATGATATGCACACTCTTAAGGCTATGAAATTGGGCTATTAGTAAAAAAAAAAAGTAGAAAAGGGGGTGTTCACAATAATAGTAGCATCTGCTGTTAACGCTACAAACTCAATTATGTTCAAACTGCTTTTTTATCAATCCTGTGAATCACTAAACTAGTATTTAGTTGTATAACCACAGTTTTTCATGATTTCTTCACATCTGTGATGCATTAATTTTGTTGGTTTGGAACCAAGATTTTGCTGGTTTACTAGTGTGCTTGGGGTCATTGTCTTGTTGAAACACCCATTTCAAGGGCATGTCCTCTTCAGCATAAGGCAACATGACCTCTTCAAGTATTTTGACATATCCAAACTGATCCATGATACCTGGTATGTGATATATAGGCCCAACACCATAGGAGGAACATGCCCATATCATGATGCTTGCACCACCATGCTTCACTGTCTTCACTGTGAACTGTGGCTTGAATTCATAGTTCTTGAATTCATGATTTCTTCACATCTGCGAGGCATTAATTTTGTTGGTTTGGAACCAAGATTTTGCCCGTTTACTAGTGTGCTTGGGGTCATTGTCTTGTTGAAATGTTGATCATCCTGGAGCTGATCAATGGGTGAGCCTTTGCCATTCTGGTTATTCTTCTATACATTTTGATGGCTGTTTTCCGTTTTCTTCCACGCGTCTCTGTTTTTTTTGTCCATTTTAAAGCATTGGAGATCATTGTAGATGAACAGCCTATAATTTTTTTGCACCTGCGTATAAGTTTTCCCCTCTCCAATCAACTTTTTAATCAAACTACGCTGTTCTTCTGAACAATGTCTTGAACATCCCATTTTCCTCAGGCTTTCAAAGAGAAAAGCATGTTCAACAGGTGCTGGCTTCATCCTTAAATAGGGGACACCTGATTCACACCTGTTTGTTCCACAAAATTGACAAACTCACTGACTGAATGCCACACTACTATTATTGTGAACACCCCCTTTTCTACTTTTTTTTACTAATAGCCCAATTTCATAGCCTTAAGAGTGTGCATATCATGAATGCTTGGTCTTGTTGGATTTGTGAGAATCTACTGAATCTACTGGTACCTTGTTTCCCATGTAACAATAAGAAATATACTCAAAACCTGGATTAATCTTTTTAGTCACATAGCACTACTATTATTCTGAACACTACTGTATTTGCCGTCACTCTGACAGGCCTGTCAGTCATCTGGCCCCGCCCTGGTGTGTTTGTGGTCGGAGCGCCTGTGGTCACGTGACCCCACTTTAACCTCAGCTAGCTGCAGGTTTTCTCGTCAGTCTGGATTAGAGGCGACTGATGTCAGGTCTGTCACTTCCTGTTAGAGTCAGGAACACCTCTGCCACGTTCCCATCTAAGCAAAGAGTTGCATTTCAAAGTCCTTATCAGATCAATCCCAACACGCGTCAAATGTCTTTATTTTTATCAGATTATATTCAAACACTTCCTGGTTTACCAGTGAGCTAGCATAGCCTAGTGGATAGTGAGTCTCGAGCTAGGCTACTTAGCAAAACGCCCTCATTAGTGATGCTATGGACTAATTTAATTATTGGTTCTGCGCGACGCGACGGCTTGTTGAAATTAAAGAAGACGCCGTTCCTCCTGATCTGCTTCATTTTGTCAGAACTCTGGATCTGGACTCTGACGTGGTTCCTGATTGTTTCATATGTTTTTTTATTGTTGCTGGTGTCCAAATAGAACCCCTGGAGGTGACATGGGTCGACTCCCAGAAGGGTCCGATGAGCATTCCAGCTGTAAAGTGTCCTGACAGTAGGAAGTGAAGCTTTCCTCACTTCCTGACCCGCTGCCTCATGTCCCTCCCAACGTGGTGGCAGATTGTTTTCCTCATCACGCTGTGCGCTGCCTAGAATCCAGCGCCATGCTTCAGCCAGTTAAAACCATTTCAATGAGTCACACGTTCAGGAATCAGAACCAGTCCAAAATAAAAAAAAAAACTGGGTTCAGCGCAAACGCCAAACATGAAATTGACAACTAGGTTTTATTTATTCTTTAGTTGTATTCATACAAATTATTCATACAGAAATATGAACTTCTCCAGATTACAAACAAAGATTATACATTAAAGAAACAAATTAAATTAAATTTATAATTAGGTACTTAGTTTCGAATTAAAAGTTTTATCACTTGAAAAACATAAAATCTAAAATCACTGTTTTTATATTAACACCAACAAACAAAATGAGAATATTTTTGATGAGCTGTTGAAAATGTGCAAATATGTCAAACAGACGACGGTGTGATTTCAGCAGAAAACACGTTTAACCCGTTTTATGTTTGAGAGAAAAGAGATGTTGGTAGTCAGGTTTTCAGCCTCTGAGTCATTGGACTTTGGTCATTTTCTGTGAAGAACATTTAAAATTATGTGGTTTCAGTGAACACATTAATGTTACATTTGTGGTGTAATAAGGTAATAAAAGTGTGAGAACTGTTGGCGCCATCGAACATCAGGAAAAGGTATAACAATATAGAAAATAAAAAACAGTGGTTCCTGAAACACATTCTAGAAACATTTGGGACACTGAAGCATTTACAGCTTTTTAATCTCATCGTTCCTTCTCACAAAACAAAATCACTAAAAGATGCATCTGTTTTTGCTCCTGTTCACCAAGCTTTGATCCTGATTCCTGGTCTTTGATCCGTATCAGCCATCTTGACCTTACATCCTGATTGTTGACCTTTGAAGGAACCCATCTTTAATCCAACTCTTTGATCCAGGATCCAGATCTTTGATCTTAATGGTTGACCTGTGAGCCTGACCTTAGATCCTGATGACTGACCATCCATCCTGATGTTTGACCTTTAGCTGAATTTACAGCCACTGAGTAAACCTGAAGAGTGTGGGGGGTGGGGGTAGAGTGCTACCAGTTAGATCTGCTGGGTCTTGCCTCCACACACAGCCTCGGCTCTAGAACCACTCTACTTGATAGGGGTTTTACCTTATTCTTCTCTGGAGTTGCCAAGGGGGTGAGGCACCAAGTGGGTGTGGGGATACTCTCGAGTCCCCGGCTGAGCACCGCTACATTGGAGAGGGTCGCCTCCCTGTGCCTTCGGGTAATGGGGGGAGTTGGGGTGAACTCTGTTGTTTATGCGTATGCACCAAACAGCAGTTTGGAGTATTCAACCTTCTTGGAGTCCCTGAATGGAGTCCTATATGGTGCTCTGGGTGGGGGACTCCATTGTTCTGCTGGGGGACTTCAACGCACATATGGCCAATGACAGACACCTGGAGAGGTGTGATTGGGAGGAACGGCCTCCCTGATCTAAACCCGAGCGGTCGTTTGTTATTGGACTTCTGTGCTAGTCACAGACTGTCCATAACGAACACTATGTTCACGACTGCAGAAGGAGTCCTTCCGGGATATGTTACCTCAGACTCCGGCTGATCCTTGGTGTAATTCCACCTCCACCTTGACTGAGCCAATTATTCCTGCTGCGCATCTCACAGCTGTCACACTATCCTTGTACATATCCTGCACTACCCTCACATACTTCTCTGCCACTCCAGGCTCCCTCAATATATCACAACTCTTCTCTTGGCACCCTGTCATAAGCTTTCTCTAAATCCACAAACACACAATGTAACTCCTTCTGTTCTTCTCTATACTTCTCCATCAGTATCCTCAGAGCAAACATTGCATCTGTAGTGCTCTTTCTCAGGATGAAACCATATTGCTGCTCACAGATTTTTGCCTGTTTTCGAAGCCTAGCTTGTACTACTCCTTTCCATAACTTCATGCTGTGGCTGATCAACTTTATGCCTCTGTAGTTACTGCAGCTCTGCACATCACCCTTGTTCTTAAAAATAGGAACCAGCACACTTTGACTCCACTCTTCAGGCATCCTCTCACTTCTCAAGATTTTATTAAACAATCTGGTTAGAAACTCCACTGCCATCTCGCCTAGACATTCCCATGCCTCCACTGGAATGTCATCTGGACCAACTGTCTTTCCACTCTTCATCCTCTTCATAGCTGCTCTCACTTCATCCTTGCTAATCTCTTGTACTTCCTGATTTACTCTCACCACATCATCCAGCCTTTTCTCTCTCTCATTTTCTTCATTCATCAGCTCCTCTAAATATTCCCTCCACCTTCAATCAATCAATCAATCAATCAATTTTTTTTTTTATATAGCGCCAAATCACAACAAACAGTTGCCCCAAGGCGCTTTATATTGTAAGGCAAGGCCATACAATAATTATGTAAAACCCCAACTGTCAAAACGACCCCCCTGTGAGCAAGCACTTGGCTACAGTGGGAAGGAAAAACTCCCTTTTAACAGGAAGAAACCTCCAGCAGAACCAGGCTCAGGGAGGGGCAGTCTTCTGCTGGGACTGGTTGGGGCTGAGGGAGAGAACCAGGAAAAAGACATGCTGTGGAGGGGAGCAGAGATCGATCACTAATGATTAAATGCAGAGTGGTGCATACAGAGCAAAAAGAGAAAGAAACAGTGCATCATGGGAACCCCCCAGCAGTCTACGTCTATAGCAGCATAACTAAGGGATGGTTCCGGGTCACCTGATCCAGCCCTAACTATAAGCTTTAGCAAAAAGGAAAGTTTTAAGCCTAATCTTAAAAGTAGAGAGGGTGTCTGTCTCCCTGATCTGAAGTGGGAGCTGGTTCCACAGGAGAGGAGCCTGAAAGCTGAAGGCTCTGCCTTCCATTCTACTCTTACAAACCCTAGGAACTACAAGTAAGCCTGCAGTCTGAGAGTGAAGCGCTCTATTGGGGTGATATGGTACTATGAGGTCCCTAAGATAAGATGGGACCTGATTATTCAAAACCTTATAAGTAAGAAGAAGAATTTTAAATTCTATTCTAGAATTAACAGGAAGCCAATGAAGAGAGGCCAATATGGGTGAGATATGCTCTCTCCTTCTAGTCCCCGTCAGTACTCTAGCTGCAGCATTTTGAATTAACTGAAGGCTTTTTAGGGAACTTTTAGGACAACCTGATAATAATGAATTACAATAGTCCAGCCTAGATAGATAAAGCTGAGTATCATCATCACAGTATGATGTTTCCACCCCCATGCTTCACGGTTGGGATGGTTTTCTTGGGGTTGTTCTCATCCTCTGAACACGGCAAGTGGAGTTGATTCCAAAAAGCTCTATTCTGGTCTCATCTGACCACATGACCTTCTCCCATGTCTTCTCTGGATCATCCAGATGGTCACTGGTGAACTTCAAACTGGCCTGGACATGTGCTGGCTTGAGCAGGGGGACCTTGCTGCCCTGCAGGATTTTAAACCATGACAGCATCATGTGTTACTAATGTAATCTTTGTGACTGTGGTCCCAGCTCTCTTCAGGTCATTGACCAGGTCCTCCTGTGTACTTCTGAGCTTTCTCAGAATCATCCTTACCCCACAGTCATCTTGTGTTTCTTCCACTTTCTAATAAATAATCATAATAAGTTGTTGTCTTCTACCAAGCTGCTTGCCTGTTGTCCTGTAGTCCATCCCAGCCTTGTGCAGGTCTTCAGTTTTGTCCCTGGTGTCCTTAGACAGCTCTTTGGTCTTTGCTATGGTGGACAGGTTGGAGTGTGATTGAGTGTGTGAACAGGTGTCCTTTATACAGGTAACAAGTTCAAACAGGTGCAGTTAATACAGGTAAAGAGTGCAGAATAAGAGGGCTTCTTAAAGAAAAATGAACAGGTCTGTGAGAGACAGAATTCTTGCTGGTTGGTAGGTGTTCAAATACTTATTTCATGCAATAATCATAATCAGAATCAGAAGTTTACTGCCATTGCCAATGAACAGGATTCACAGACTAGGAATTTGCTTCGATATAATGGTGCAACATTAAACAGAGAGCAATAAAAATGCTAAGATAAAATATAAAATATTTGCCAAAATAAGACAAAATATAAGATAAAATAAAATGTAAATTATTTAAAAATCATACAATGTGATTTTCTGGATTTTTTTTTAAGATTCTGTCTCTCACAGTTGAAGTGAACCTACAATAAAAATTACAGACCTCTCCATTCTTTGTAGGTGGGAAAACCTGCAAAACTGTCAGGGGATCAAATACGTATTTCCCCCAGTGTAGGAATGCAGATGCATTAGCCAGACTGCTAATAACAGATGAAGATTTTCCAATGTCAAACCCAGTTTTTCAAATTTTTTAGACAGTTTGCCTATCACAGCTCAGCAGATTGTGCAGGAAATTGAGAGAGATCTCACGCTGGCAAGAGTGAAACAATATGTTTTGTCAGATTGGTCAAAAGGTGTCTGATGAAGCTTTTCAGCCGTATGTGAGACGAAAAGTTGATCTGACTATGGAAGATGATTGAATGCTTTGGGGATTCAGAGTCGTCATTCCAGAGAGTCTGAGAAACAGGTTACTTTCAGAGCTATGTGACGGCCTCTGGGGCACGGGGAACATGAAATCCTTGGCTAGGTGCTTAATGTGGTGGCCTTCATTGGATCAGGATAATGAAACGGAGGTAAACCAGTGTGATGTCTGCAAACATCAGCATAGTGTTCCAGCTACAGCACCAGTGCACACGTGGAAATGGGCTTCAGGTCCATGGGAGAGAATAAAGCTCAAGTTTGTAGAGTCCAAGAAGAAAATGTTCCTTGTGTTAATGGATGCATATGCCTGATGATAATAATAATAATAATAATAACTTGGATTTATAGAGTGCCTTATTATCACAAGATAGCCAAAGTGCTTACAAATTGCATTATTATTCATTCACTCGCACATAAGCATGCTTGTGGAAGGAAACCAGAGTGCCTGGAGGAAACCTACACAAACACAGGAGAAGATGCAAACTCCACACAGAAGGGTGGGAAGCGATCCCACAACCTTCTTGCTGTGAGGCAGCAGTGCTAACCACTAAGCCACTGTGCTTAGTGGTTAGCACTGCTGCTGCTGTGTCCAATGCTGTGTCTAACTGAAGGCTTTTTAGGGAACTTTTAGGACAACCTGATAATAATGAATTACAATAGTCCAGCCTAGAGGAAATAAATGCATGAATTAGTTTTTCAGCATCACTCTGAGACAAGACTTTTCTAATTTTAGAGATATTGCGTAAATGCAAAAAAGCAGTCCTACATATTTGTTTAATATGCGCTTTGAATGACATATCCTGATCAAAAATGACTCCAAGATTTCTTACAGTATTACTAGAGGTCAGGGTAATGCCATCCAGAGTAAGGATCTGGTTAGACACCATGTTTCTAAGATTTGTGGGGCCAAGTACAATAACTTCAGTTTTATCTGAGTTTAAAAGCAGGAAATTAGAGGTCATCCATGTCTTTATGTCTGTAAGACAATCCTGCAGTTTAGCTAATTGGTGTGTGTCCTCTGGCTTCATGGATAGATAAAGCTGGGTATCATCTGCGTAACAATGAAAATTTAAGCAATAATAATACTGCCTAAGGGAAACGTATAAAGTGAATAAAATTGGTCCTAGCACAGAACCTTGTGGAACTCCATAATTAACTTTAGTCTGTGAAGAAGATTCCCCATTTACATGAACAAATTGTAATCTATTAGACAAATATGATTCAAACCACCGCAGCGCAGTGCCTTTAATACCTATGGCATGCTCTAATCTCTGTAATAAAATTTTATGGTCAACAGTATCAAAAGCAGCACTGAGGTCTAACAGAACAAGCACAGAGATGAGTCCACTGTCCGAGGCCATAAGAAGATCATTTGTAACCTTCACTAATGCTGTTTCTGTACTATGATGAATTCTAAAACCTGACTGAAACTCTTCAAATAGACCATTCCTCTGCAGATGATCAGTTAGCTGTTTTACAACTACCCTTTCAAGAATTTTTGAGAGAAAAGGAAGGTTGGAGATTGGCCTATAATTAGCTAAGATAGCTGGGTCAAGTGATGGCTTTTTAAGTAATGGTTTAATTACTGCCACCTTAAAAGCCTGTGGTACATAGCCACTAACAAAGATAGATTGATCATATTTAAGATCGAAGCATTAAATAATGGTAGGGCTTCCTTGAGCAGCCTGGTAGGAATGGGGTCTAATAGACATGTTGATGGTTTGGATGAAGTAACTAATGAAAATAACTCAGACAGAACAATTGGAGAGAAAGAGTCTAACCAAATACCGGCATCACTGAAAGCAGCCAAAGATAACGATACGTCTTTGGGATGGTTATGAGTAATTTTTTCTCTAATAGTTAAAATTTTGTTAGCAAAGAAAGTCATGAAGTCATTACTAGTTAAAGTTAATGGAATACTCAGCTCAATAGAGCTCTAACTCTTGTCAGCCTGGCTACAGTGCTGAAAAGAAACCTGGGGTTGTTCTTATTTTCTTCAATTAGTGATGAGTAGTAAGATGTCCTAGCTTTACGGAGGGCTTTTTTATAGAGCAACAGACTCTTTTTCCAGGCTAAGTGAAGATCTTCTAAATTAGTGAGACGCCATTTCCTCTCCAACTTACAGGTTATCTGCTTTAAGCTACGAGTTTGTGAGTTATACCACAGAGTCAGGCACTTCTGATTTAAAGCTCTCTTTTTCAGAGGAGCTACAGCATCCAAAGTTGTCTTCATGAGGATGTAAAACTATTGACGAGATACTCTATCTCACTTACAGAGTTTAGGTAGCTACTCTGCACTGTGTTGGTATATGGCATTAGAGAACATAAAGAAGGAATCATATCCTTAAACCTAGTTACAGCGCTTTCTGAAAGACTTCTAGTGTAATGAAACTTATTCCCCACTGCTGGGTAGTCCATCAGAGTAAATGTAAATGTTATTAAGAAATGATCAGACAGAAGGGAGTTTTCAGGGAATACTGTTAAGTCTTCTATTTCCATACCATAAGTGAGAACAAGATCTAAGATATGATTAAAGTGGTGGGTGGACTCATTTACATTTTGAGCAAAGCCAATAGAGTCTAATAATAGATTAAATGCAGTGTTGAGGCTGTCATTCTCAGCATCTGTGTGGATGTTAAAATCGCCCACTATAATTATCTTATCTGAGCTAAGCACTAAGTCAGACAAAAGGTCTGAAAATTCACAGAGAAACTCACAGTAACGACCAGGTGGACGATAGATAATAACAAATAAAACTGGTTTTTGGGACTTCCAATTTGGAAGTCCCAAAAACTCTCCTCACTTGTCAGCACATTAACCATTTGCATCTTTTACCACTCTAACCTGCTGCACATCCTTTCCATCTCTGTCCCTTTGGCCAATCGCTACAAGTCCTTTTCTCCTCCCTTACTATTCACCTTATTGTACAGGTCACTAAATGCCTTTTCCCAGAAAGATGTCACTCTGGAACCAGCTCCCAATTCGGATCAGGGAGACAGGCACCCTCTCTACTTTTAACTTTCCTTTTTGCTAAAGCTTATAGTTAGGGCTGGATCAGGTGACCCTGAATCATCCCTTAGTTATGCTGCTTTAGACTTAGACTGCTGGGGGGTTCCCATGATGCACTGAGGCCAGGGCGCTCCCTTAGAGATAGGGTAAGGAGCTCGGTCACTCGGGAGGAGCTCGGAGTCGAGCCGCTGCTCCTCCACGTCCAAAGGAGTCAGTTGAGGTGGCTCGGGCATCTTTTCCGGATGCCCCCTGGACACCTCGCTGGAGAGGTGTTCCGGGCACGTCCCACTGGGAGGAGGCCCCGGGGAAGACCCAGGACACGCTGGAGGGACTACATCTCTCGGCTGGCTTGGGAACGCCTTGGGGTTCCCCCGGAGGAGCTGGGGGAGGTGTGTGTGGATCGGGAGGTCTGGGCGGCTTTGCTTGAGCTGCTGCCCCCGCGACCCGACTCTGGATAAAGTGGAAGAAAATGGATGGATGGATGATTGATCTCTGCTCTCTTCCACAGCATGTCTTTTTCCTGATTCTCTCCCTCAGCCCCAACCAGTCCCAGCAGAAGACTGCCCCTCCCTGAGCCTGGTTCTGCTGGAGGTTTCTTCCTGTTAAAAGGGAGTTTTTCCTTCCCACTGTCGCCAAGTGCTTGCTCACAGTGGGTCGTTTTGACTGTTGGGGTTTTTCTGTAATTATTGTATGGCTTTTGCCTTACAACATAAAGCACCTGCATTCTGAGCCCTCTGCTGTATGCCCTGTACACCTACGACTGCTCTCCAACCCACCCAACCAAACGCATTATAAAATATGCCGAGGATACCACAGTGATAGAACTCATCTGTGACAGGGACAACACGGCGTACAGGGATGAGCTGGAGGAACTGTCACTCTGGTGCTCAGAGAACAACCTGACCCTGAACATTCATGAGACAAAAGAACTCATCATGGACTTCAGGAAGAACAGACAGGACCCCTTCCCCCGCCCTCATAATTGGAGAACAGGTGGAAACTATCACCACCTTCAGGTTTCTGGGCACCCACATCTACGCAGACCACACCTGGACCTCCAACATCAGGGCTCTGGTTAAGAAAGCTCAGCAGCAGCTACACTTCCTGCGTGTCCTCAGGAAGAACATCCTTGACACAAAGCTGCTGCTGGCCTTCTATCACTCCTCGGTGGAGAGTGTACTGTTGTACTGTCTGCGTGAGTGGTACACTGGCTTCACAGCCAAAGACAGGAAGGCAGTGCAGAGGGTCATAAACACTGTCCTAAACATCATCGGCTGCCCTCTGCCCAGCCTGGAAACCATCACCATATCCTGCTGCCTGAGGAGAACAAAGTCCATCAGAGGATGCCCACACACCCTGCCCACCCCGTTTGACCTGTTGCCATCTGAGAATCGCTGCAGGTCAACAAAGTCCAACACCAACAGGCTGACAAACAGCTTCATCCCCTGGGCCATACGTACTGCAAACACCCGTGTACACACACACACACACACTCACCCACAGGCCTATTCCCATACCCCCCCCCCCCCCCCCCGCCTTTAGCACCTTAACACAGCACAGGATTAGGGGTCTTCAACTGGTTCAAAATGCTGCTGCCAGATTTTTGACACAAAGCAGAAAATTCGACCACATTAAACCCGTTTTGGCGTCCCCGCACTGGCTCCCAGTCGCTGCAAGATTGGATTTTAAGGTACTGTTATTAGTTTATAAGATTGTTCATGGACTTGCACCTCCTTATCTGGCTGACCTGATAAGGCCCTATGTACCAGCTCAGGCCCTGCGTTCTCAGGGCGCAGGACTTTTATGTGTTCCCAGGGTGAATAAAAAGTTTGCCGATCACAGAGCTTTCTCCTACCATGCCCCAGCTCTGTGGAACGATCTCCCGGCACACATACGGCAGTCGGATACTGTGGAGATTTTTAAATCACGTTTAAAGACTCATTTATTTTCCTTGTTTTATCATTAGTGTTATGATGTTTTTATTCTTGTATTCTTTTATGGGTTTGTCTTTTTATTGTGTTTTTAATTTTTATATTCAGTTTTTCTCTTTTTATTATGTTGTGTGAAGTGCCTTGAGACGATCTCATCATGAATTGGCACTATATAAATTAATAAATTTGATTTTGATTTGAAATTCTGTGGCCCACTGTTCACAATCACTGCCCTAAATGTTTACGATGTTTACGTTCACTTTTTAAACTGTACTTTATTCATATATATATATATATATATATATATATATATATATATATATACACATACGCTCAACAAAAATATAAACGCAACACTTTTAGTTTTGCTCCCATTTTGTATGAGATGAACTCAAAGATCTAAAACTTTTTCCACATACACAATATCACCATTTCCCTCAAATATTGTTCACAAACCAGTCTAAATCTGTGATAGTGAGCACTTCTCCTTTGCTGAGATAATCCATCCCACCTCACAGGTGTGCCGTATCAAGATGCTGATTAGGCACCATGATTAGTGCACAGGTGTGCCTTAGACTGCCCACAATAAAAGGCCACTCTGAAAGGTGCAGTTTTATCACACAGCACAATGCCACAGATGTCGCAAGATTTGAGGGAGCGTGTAATTGGCATACTGACAGCAGGAATGTCAACCAGAGCTGTTGCTCGTGTATTGAATGTTCATTTCTCTACCATAAGCCATCTCCAAAGGCGTTTCAGAGAATTTGGCAGTACATCCAACCAGCCTCACAACCACAGACCACGTGTAACCACACCAGCCCAGGACCTCCACATCCAGCATGTTCACCTCCAAGATCGTCTGAGACCAACCACTCGGACAGCTGCTGAAACAATCGGTTTGCATAACCAAAGAATTTCTGCACAAACTGTCAGAAACCGTCTCAGGGAAGCTCATCTGCATGCTCGTCGTCCTCATCGGGCTCTCGACCTGACTCCAGTTCGTCGTCGTAACCGACTTGAGTGGGCAAATGCTCACATTCGCTGGCGTTTGGCACGTTGGAGAGGTGTTCTCTTCACGGATGAATCCCGGTTCACACTGTTCAGGGCAGATGGCAGACAGCGTGTGTGGTGTCGTGTGGGTGAGCGGTTTTCTGATGTCAATGTTGTGGATCGAGTGGCCCATGGTGGCGATGGGGTTATGGTATGGGCAGGCGTCTGTTATGGACGAAGAACACAGGTGCATTTTATTGATGGCATTTTGAATGCACAGAGATACCGTGACGAGATCCTGAGGCCCATTGTTGTGCCATACATCCAAGAACATCACCTCATGTTGCAGCAGGATAATGCACGGCCCCATGTTGCAAGGATCTGTACACAATTCTTGGAAGCTGAAAATGTCCCAGTTCTTGCATGGCCGGCATACTCACCGGACATGTCACCATTGAGCATGTTTGGGATGCTCTGGACCGGCGTATACGACAGCGTGTACCAGTTCCTGCCAATATCCAGCAACTTCACACAGCCATTGAAGAGGAGTGGACCAACATTCCACAGGCCACAATTGACAACCTGATCAACTCTATGTGAAGGAGATGTGTTGCACTGCATGAGGCAAATGGTGGTCACACCAGATACTGACTGGTATCCCCCCCCCAATAAAACAAAACTGCACCTTTCAGAGTGGCCTTTTATTGTGGGCAGTCTAAGGCACACCTGTGCACTAATCATGGTGTCTAATCAGGTGGGATGGATTATCTCAGCAAAGGAGAAGTGCTCACTATCACAGATTTAGACTGGTTTGTGAACAATATTTGAGGGAAATGGTGATATTGTGTATGTGGAAAAAGTTTTAGATCTTTGAGTTCATCTCATGCAAAATGGGAGCAAAACCAAAAGTGTTGCGTTTATATTTTTGTTGAGTGTATATATATATATATATATATATATATATATATATATATATATATATATATATATATATATACAGAACCTATAACAGATTATACAACAGACTATAGAATCTATAATGGATTTTGTAACTGACTGTAGAATGTAACTGATTATTTAACAAACACAACATATATTATACAACAGACTACAGAACCTATAACAGATTATACAACAGACTGTAGAAAGTAACAGATATTAAACAGACTACAGAACCTATAACAGATTATACAACAGACTATAGAATCTATAATGGATTTTGTAACTGACTGTAGAATGTAACTGATTATTTAACAAACAGAACATATAACATATTATACAACAGACTACAGAACCTATAACAGATTATATAACAGACTGTAGAATGTAACAGATTATTTAACAGACTACAGAACCTATAACAGATTATTAAACAGACTACAGAACCTATAACAGACTGTAGAACCTATAACAGATTATTAAACAGACTACAGAACCTATAACAGATTATATAACAGACTTTAGAACGTAACAGATTATTTAACAGACTACAGAACCTATAACAGATTATTAAACAGACTACAGAACCTATAACAGATTATATAACAGACTGTAGAACGTAACAGATTATTTAACAGACTACAGAACCTATAACAGATTATATAACAGATTGTAGAACGTAACAGATTATACAAGACTACAGAACCTATAACAGATTATAAGAGACTGTAGAACGTAACAGATTATTTAACAGACTACAGAACCTATAACAGATTATTAAACAGACTACAGAACCTATAACAGATTATATAACAGACTGTAGAACGTAACAGATTATTTAACAGACTACAGAACCTATAACAGATTATATAACAGATTGTAGAACGTAACAGATTATACAAGACTACAGAACCTATAACAGATTATAAGAGACTATAGAATCTGTAATGGATTTTGTAACTGACTGTAGAATGTAACTGATTATTTAACAAACAGAACATATATTATACAACAGACTACAGAACCTATAACAGATTATACAACAGACTATAGAATCTATAATGGATTTTGTAACTGACTGTAGAATGTAACTGATTATTTAACAAACAGAACATATAACATATTATACAACAGACTACAGAACCTATAACAGATTATATAACAGACTGTAGAATGTAACAGATTATTTAACAGACTACAGAACCTATAACAGATTATTAAACAGACTACAGAACCTATAACAGACTGTAGAACCTATAACAGATTATTAAACAGACTACAGAACCTATAACAGATTATATAACAGACTTTAGAACGTAACATATTATTTAACAGACTACAGAACCTATAACAGATTATTAAACAGACTACAGAACCTATAACAGATTATATAACAGACTGTAGAACGTAACAGATTATTTAACAGACTACAGAACCTATAACAGATTATATAACAGATTGTAGAACGTAACAGATTATACAAGACTACAGAACCTATAACAGATTATAAGAGACTGTAGAACGTAACAGATTATTTAACAGACTACAGAACCTATAACAGATTATTAAACAGACTACAGAACCTATAACAGATTATATAACAGACTGTAGAACGTAACAGATTATTTAAACAGACTACAGAACCTATAACAGATTATATAACAGACTGTAGAACGTAACAGATTATTTAACAGACTACAGAACCTATAACAGATTATTAAACAGACTACAGAACCTATAACAGATTATATAACAGACTGCAGAACGTAACATTATTTAACAGACTACAGAACCTATAACAGATTATATAACAGATTGTAGAACGTAACAGATTATACAAGACTACAGAACCTATAACAGATTATAAGAGACTGTAGAACGTAACAGATTATGTAACAGACTACAGAACCTATAACAGATTATTAAACAGACTACAGAACCTATAACAGATTATATAACAGACTGTAGAACGTAACAGATTATTTAACAGACTACAGAACCTTTAACAGATTATATAACAGATTGTAGAACGTAACAGATTATACAAGACTACAGAACCTATAACAGATTATAAGAGACTGTAGAACATAACAGATTATTTAACAGACTACAGATCCTATAACAGATTATATAACAGACTGTAGAACGTAACAGATTATTAAACAGACTACAGAACCTATAACAGATTATTAAACAGACTACAGAACCTATAACAGATTATTAAACAGACTACAGAACCTATAACAGAATATAGAGCACATTTATTTTCAGCCCTTTGAAGATGATAAAATTTTAACAATTGAGCGTGATGTTAGTATGTTTAGATCCATGTGTTCACGTGTTGGTGCTTTCACAGAAACCAGGAATGGACCTGGCTGACAAATACATCGCCTTTGTGCGGCAGAACCAGGAGATCCTACGGGACCGGGTCAACGAGGAGCTCTACGTTGAGAAGGTCTTTGATGTGAGTACAGTTTTCTAATTAGCGCTGGTGCTGTGTTTCCAGCAGGGGGATCTAATCCACTTTATTTAGTCCACTTTTCTTCTTATGTTTCTGTGTTGAACAATTAGGAGAAGGTCACAGACAAGGTCACAGTTTGACCTGTTTGAGTTTCAGATTAATTTCCAGCCGATAACAAAACTGTGGTGGTGAAATTGATTTAATGTTGCAATCTGATAAATCACACAAAGAGGAAAAATATTTGTTTCATGTTATGTTTTTGGAAAATTGAAGATTTGCGTCATAGCCTGTCGTGACGTTTAGAGGTGACAGAGGAGTGTGGCGAGATGTCTCGCCGTGACATCATCATGGCAAGACATAGTAACACACTGATCTGGTTCGCTGTGACGTTCTCAAGTGAACATTGAACTTCGCATTAAAATAAGAAGTTGAAAAATAAATGAAAGTCAAACATGAAGTTCTGCACAAAGTTCCAAAAATGCAGGAAAACGAACAAGTAAAAAAAATAAATTAGCATCAAAAAACAAAACTTCAGAATATTTAAAACTTGTTTGTGGTTTTATTTGGAAAACTGGAGGAAAAGCCAAACTGAAATTTGAAGCTTTTGAAATATGGACAAGACGACACGATGCAACTTGCAACAGAAAAACAACAAAGACGTCCTGAGACGTATGAGTACACAGATATTTTCCACAATATTAACATTTTCACATTGTTTTGCATGACTTTTAAGCTTTAATATGTTGGATGACAGAAAAACGTGGTAAAAGCATAGAAGTTACACCTTTAAGAACATCTGAGGATAAACAAAACGGCAAAACCGCCGGTAAAGTTTGCAGGAAGAGGACAGAGCGGCGAGTCGCAAAATATTTGTTAAAACAAAAAAGGCTGCACTGACTGTAACCTTTCTGTAAAATGCAACATATTTGTTCATTGTTACTTAAATATTTTTTATGGCTCAAAACAATGCAATTTTAGCTTTTTTATTGAGTTTGGACACCAGATGCCATTGACGTATTAAGGCCTCATTTAGCACATGACATCTTCATGTGGACACAGATTCTGAAATTATGTTTCAAAACACAGGTTGAGGCTTCAAACTGTTCCAAACAATGTTTCAAGTTAACATCAGAAATTTCCCAGTTCTAATAAAATTTTGTCGTATCCAGCCGAGTGTTCTATCCATTCTCTAATTCTAGTTTTACGTTCCCATTCTGTTTTTTTCCTGTATTTGGCCACATAGTTTATTCGTGTTGCTAACTTCTTAGCTGGTGAACTGCTGTTTAATTTTACATAATCCATCCAGCAGGTGGCAGACATGTCTTCAGGCTGATGTTACATCAGCTAAACAAAGTTATTTTTTATTTGAATTCATTATTTTTAAATGTTTTGCATTGATGTTTGCCACAAATTTTCTGAGTTCAAAGATATTAATTGTTTTGAGTTTTTGTTTCCACGAGCTGTGAGACGAATCATTCAGTGTCTATGCTGGAACCAACGCAACGAAGAAAAGGTGGAAGAAAATGGGGGGAGGTACTTATTTATTTATTTTTAGGCTGTTTGTCTGAACCTCACCTCCGGTGTTCCTCAGGGATCATTTATAGGGCCGTAGGTTTTTTTTATTTATTTTTTTATCACTTTGCATGTTTTTTAACATTACATTGTTGACTGTTATTTTATCATGCTTTTTTGCATTTGCGCAATATCTCTAAAATTAGAAAGGTCTTGTCTCAGAGTGATGCTGAAAAACTAATTCATGCATTTATTTCCTCTAAGCTGGACTATTGTAATTCATTATTATCAGGTTGTCCTAAAAGTTCCCTGAAAAGCCTTCAGTTAATTCAAAATGCTGCAGCTAGAGTACTAACAGGGACTAGAAGGAGAGAGCATATCTCACCCATATTGGCCTCTCTTCATTGGCTTCCTGTTAATTCTAGAATAGAATTTAAAATTCTTCTTCTTATGTATAAGGTTTTGAATAATCAGGTCCCATCTTATCTTAGGGACCTCGTAGTACCATATCACCCCAATAGAGTGCTTCGCTCTCAGACTGCAGGCTTACTTGTAGTTCCTAGGGTTTGTAAGAGTAGAATGGGAGGCAGAGCCTTCAGCTTTCAGGCTCCTCTCCTCTGGAACCAGCTCCCAATTCGGATCAGGGAGACAGACACCCTCTCTACTTTTAAGATTAGGCTTAAAACTTTCCTTTTTGTTAAAGCTTATAGTTAGGGCTGGATCAGGTGACCCTGAACCATCCCTTAGTTATGCTGCTATAGACTTGCTCTGTATGCACCACTCTACATTTAATCATTAGTGATTGATCTCTGCTCCCCTCCACAGCATGTCTTTTTCCTGTTTTTTTCCCTCAGCCCCAACCAGTCTCAGCAGAAGACTGCCCCTCCCTGAGCCTGGTTCTGCTGGAGGTTTCTTCCTGTTAAAAGGGAGTTTTTCCTTCCCACTGTCGCCAAGTGCTTGCTCACAGGGGGTCGTTTTGACCTTTGGGGTTTTTCCGTAATTATTGTATGGCCTTGCCTTACAATATAAAGCGCCTTGGGGCAACTGTTTGTTGTGATTTGGCGCTATATAAATAAAATTGATTTGATTTGATCATCTGACCTGAAGTGAAGTCAGTTATCGGATAGTTCGGATAGATATTTTAGACAGATTTTTATCAGCTTCAGTAAGATCAAATATAGTTTTGTCATAGGACAAATGTAGGTGTGAGATTTGTTTTTCCTAAAATTTTAGAGATCATATTGAACATCTCAAAATCATCCATTTTGGTTTTCTGTACTAATTGTTTGGTCAGCACTCTTCATTTATTTTTATGACTGTAATTTTTCTTCGATCAGGTTTTTTTTTATTATGATTGTTAAATTGATGGGTTGTTCATGACTCCTCCCTCCCCTCCTCCATCGGTCTGTCTGTTCTTTCAGTGTGGGTTTTTTTTTTATTTCTTCCTTCTGTCAGAATTCTCACCTCCGTCTTTAACATCTGCAGTCACGGCGGCAGACGTGGCGTTCAGACCTTCATCCACATTACCAGCGTGTGGGTGACTGATGGATGTGTGTCTCCGCCTCCTCTGAGGATCAGGACTGTGAGAGTCTAATGAAGCTCACAGGCGTGCGCTCACGTCCCAACGCCGAGGTGACGGCGGGGTCCCTCAGCCCGCCCAAAACAAACAAAGTCGATGCTGTGTGCGTACAGCAGCAGCAGCCCTCCTGCCAGCGGCATTATGGGTATGTAACGGCTTTGTTTACGAGCGTCTCAGCGACTGAACATCAAATTCATTTGTGGCGCTTTTTTTAAACAAACACTTTGTGCACGCAGACGGATAAAAAAAAGAAGAAGCAGCACGGCGCCGTAAACGTGTCGCTGCGTGACCCTCCGTTTGATTTCTCTGAAAAGTACCTGCCCATCTGTCACACAGTGTGTCTGTGTGTGTGTGTGTGTGTTTGTTTCTGTCTGTCTGTCTGTCTGTGTGTGTTTGTTTCTGTCTGTCTGTCTGTGTGTGTCTGTCTGTGTTTGTTTCTGTGTCTGTCTGTCTGTGTGTTTGTTTCTGTGTGTCTGTCTGTCTGTCTCTGTGTGTGTCTGTCTGTTTGTGTCTGTCTGTCTGTCTCTGTGTGTGTCTGTCTGTTTGTGTCTGTCTGTGTGTGTGTGTTTGTTTCTGTCTGTCTGTGTGTTTGTGTCTGTGTGTGTGTCTGTCTGTTTGTGTCTGTCTGTGTGTGTGTGTTTGTTTCTGTGTGTCTGTCTGTGTGTGTCTGTCTGTTTCTGTGTGTCTGTCTGTCTGTGTGTGTTTGTTTCTGTGTGTCTGTCTGTGTGTGTGTGTGTGTGTGTGTTTGTTTCTGTGTGTCTGTCTGTTTGTGTGTGTCTGTGTGTGTTTGTTTCTGTGTGTGTGTGTGTTTGTTTCTGTGTGTCTGTCTGTCTGTCTGTGTGTGTTTGTTTCTGTGTGTCTGTCTGTGTGTGTGTTTCTGTGTGTCTGTCTGTGTGTGTTTGTTTCTGTGTGTCTGTCTGTCTGTGTGTGTTTGCTTATGTGTGTCTGTCTGTGTGTGTTTGTTTCTGTCTGTCTGTCTGTGTTTGTTTCTGTCTGTCTGTGTGTTTGTTTCTGTGTGTCTGTCTGTCTGTGTGTGTTTGCTTATGTGTGTCTGTCTGTGTGTGTTTGTTTCTGTCTGTCTGTCTGTGTTTGTTTCTGTGTGTCTGTCTGTCTGTGTGTGTTTGCTTATGTGTGTCTGTCTGTGTGTGTTTGTTTCTGTCTGTCTGTCTGTGTTTGTTTCTGTCTGTCTGTGTGTGTTTGTTTCTGTCTGTCTGTGTGTGTTTGTTTGTTTCTGTGTGTCTGTCTGTGTGTGTCTGTCTGTTTCTGTGTGTCTGTCTCTCTGTGTGTGTTTGTTTCTGTGTGTCTGTCTGTCAGTGTTTGTTTGTTTCTGTGTCTGTCTGTGTGTGTGTGTGTGTGTGTTTCTGTGTGTCTGTCTGTCTGTGTGTGTCTGT